>NW_026800046.1:600000-770466 GCF_032191835.1 Heteronotia binoei
ACACTTTACCCCCAGCAAGCTGGGTGCTCATTTTACCGACTTTGGAAGGATGGAAGGCTGAGTCAACCTTGAGTCAGCTACCTGAACCCAGCTTCTGCTGGGATGAAACTCAAGTCATGAGCAGAGTTTGGACTGCAATACTGCAGCTTACCACTCTGCACCACGGGGCTCTTTTTTGTATATTTAAGAAGGTTTAAAGATCACAATAATGTTATTATGGAGTTCAAAAAGAGGACTAGGTAACACTATATTTACTGTGTCTTGAAAAAATAGAAAATGATATTTCCAGAAGGAAATTCTTAAGGAAATGCCTAATACAAAATCAGGCCAATAATCTATCATGTCTGAACACAACCAGTTTTCCTGGATGTATGAGAGGGGTCTTTTCTGCTGTATTTCAATTAGAAATGTTGAGGTGTAGAACCTGGAACTCAAATAAGTGCAATGTGTACATTACAGAAAACTGTTACAAGGAAGTTGCAGGGTTAAGGAGGCAGGAGACCTTGAAGTCCTTTGACAATGTGGACTACTGTGCTGTGAGACTAGACCCTTTTATGGGACTGGATAATCCTGTGTTGGTCCTGATTGGCTGTGTAGTCTGTTATGAGTTTTGTTCTCTTTTATTTATTCATGTATACATACCCCGCCTTTTTTGCTAGCAGGGATCCAAAGTGGTTTACATTGCTGTTCTGCCTTCCTTGTGAGATAGGTTAGGTTAAGTACGTGTGACTAGCTCAAGGTCACCTAGCAAGCTACTTTGACAGAACCAGGATCTTCTAGATGTCTAGCCTAATGCCACACTGGCATCAATGTGTGTGCCTTCAAAAATTCCTGCTGTAATGAGTGACTGGTAATTCATTGGACTAGTAACACGTAAGAGTTTTCTGTTTGTATAAAAGTATCCCAGTGCTGCAACATACAAACTTGCGTTTGTTGAAATGGCATTCTTCCCCCCACCCTCCCCAATCAGGTAAAGCGTTCTAGAAGTAAAGGAGGATTGGCTGGTCCAGATGGCACAAAATCTGTTTTTGGACAGATGTGCGCTAAAATGAGCTCATTCAGCCCTGACAGTCTTCTTCTACCTCATCGTGTTTGGAAAGTCAAGTTTGTCGGTAAGCTCTTTATTTTTCATATATTTTGCTTTTCTAACTTCACAATCAAAACAATTGCATGTTTGTCACATTGAAGGAGAAAGCCGTTCCAGCTAAAGTACTCATAGAAATTGCAAGTCAAACGTCTATAAGGTTAATTATGAGCCCCCTTCATTTATTTGTACCATTTATCTGATTTCTTCTTTCACTTTGTGGTAATGGTGAAATACAAAATTGAATTTCAGATTAATTTGAAATAATATAACTCAAGGTTATATCAGCATTCTTGTAAGCATGCTGAAATAAATTACTAACACTGTAAAGGTTCCCGTATTTAATTTTCCATAATGCATTGTTAGGCTGGGTGTTCTCTTTTCATGGTAGTAATTTCTGTCCTGTGTCAGATGGGGGAAAATGCATCTCAATTATTGTGGCATTTGAAAGATGGAACATCTCTGGAACGTTAATTGAGATTGAGGGGGGAACTGTGTTTTTGAATATATAATGCTGATGGCACAGAATGTCTAGTTCTGTAGTTGGAGCACATGTTGTTGGGTCTAATGAATTCTTAATGAGCCACCAGTATTTTGAAATGTACTGCCTGTTAGGTTCCTTGAGATTAGCTGAGTGGCAAAATAAACACATTTGGCAACTATTCATTTATACTGAACATAATGGTTTTGACAGACACGGTTGTTTAATAGCTTTTAAATTAATTTGTCATTACCATTGACGTTCCCATAAAATATTTTTTTCCCTTCCCTTAGGTGAATCTGTAGATGACTGTGGGGGTGGTTACAGTGAATCAATAGCAGAAATGTGTGAAGAACTTCAGAACGGCCTGACGCCACTTCTGATCGTGACTCCCAATGGAAGGGATGAATCTGGCGCAAACAGAGACTGCTTCCTCCTGAACCCTGCAGCAAAATCATTGTTGCACATGAACATGTTTCGTTTCCTGGGTAATTTTTGTATAAACATTGCTGCAGCATCTTTACTAATTGTACAGTTTCGTAATGAATGGCATACCAATCTATATAAATGTTTTGTTTTAAAACACCCCAGGAGTTTTGCTTGGAATTGCAATTCGAACCGGGAGTCCTCTTAGCCTCAACCTGGCGGAACCCGTGTGGAAACAGTTGGCTGGAATGAATTTGACAATTGCTGATCTCAGTGAGGCAAGCCTAAAATTTAAATTCCTCCATGTAATATTAGTAAAGTTCAAGATCAAGCCTAGTTCTAGCTTCTGTTGCTAGAGGACAGTATCCCTTGACAAGAAATATATTTGGTATTCAGCTACAGACAATGATTATTTTCTACCTGTGGTAAGGAAGGTAAGACAAGTGGAATGGCCAGTTGAGGACATGTGTGAGCCCATAGTCTTCTTCCTCTTATATCTCATTTACAAAATAATATCAGATCAGGGCATAACAGCACAGCCCTAAACATGCTTATGTTAGGGAATTTAGAAGTATAGGAACCTTTCCTAGGACTTCCATCCCACCTGGCTTGAAAAGGGCGGGGGGGGGGTGAAACTGGCAGGAATCCCATAATTTGAGAGATAGAAAAAACCTGTTCCAAAGTATCTTTGATTTATTGAAATAAAACCATACTGCACAACTGTTCAAGCAAGAAGCAATTTCAGTATTCAGAAGGGAAAAGACAAATCAGTATAAACAAATAGTACAGTTATTATTCATGTAGGGATTATTATATATTTAGGAATGCATTCTGACTGCTCTGACAAGACCTAACCACAGTGTTGGCAGAGGGCCCTTAGCATCTCAAACACTGGTGTTAGATAACTTTAGAAGCCAGATTAGCTGTCAGTCTTCCCTTTTCTGACCAGTCACTCAGTTAAAATCACCCTCCCTGTCAGTGCAAGAGCTTGGAACCACAGACCCTAGATGTTTTGACTTTGAGGTTGGAACTCAGAAGCTTAAGCAGTTCTTTCAGAGCAGAATGCAGGGTGCCTTGTCAGGCTAAAGAGCCTCCTTTAGTGCCTTGTGGTAGAGAACCAAACAGAGAGGCCTGCTGACAGAACTGCCCTGTCTTGCCTATAATTCCTCCACAGTCTGTTTGGAAATAAACCATTTAATGGGATTTACTCACTAGACCTTGATAGCCTAGGCTAGCCCGATCTCAGAAGTTGAGCTGGTCAGACCTGGTTAGTACTTTGATGGGAAATCACCAAGGATATCTGGAATTGCTTGCTATGTGGAGGCAGGCAATGGCAAACCACCTGTAAACATCTTTTGCCTTGAAAACCCTATGAAGTCGCCTTAAAGTTGGCTATGACTTGATGGCAAAAAAAAAAAGCTTAGAATTGCATACCACAAATGACAGCCCTTGTAAGAGAAGAAAAGTAGGATATAAATTTTGTAAATAAAATGAATAAATAATCGAATACAGTTTTTATGTTTGGATTTGGGTCCTGTCATAAGACTCCAAAGGCCCCCTCAGTTCACCAGCAGAAACATTCAAGCGTCAGTCATATTGTTTATATAATCACTGGTGGAGTTCTGGGTAAGAAGATAGAAACTGTAAAACCTATGTGTTATATTCTGAATCCTACACATTAGAAAAATAGGTTCCTTTTGAAAGATTTATTGTTAGGGAAGTTTCTTCTTAACCCATTGCTATGTATCTTTTCAGTCTACTACAGTTATCACTTAATTTTAGCTCCAAAGGATTAATTTTATATTTCTGTGCTGATTTTCTGTGCCTCAGTGGCAGACCATGTTCTGATTCTAACCAGGTAAGGTATTTTCATTTGGCTTGCAAAAATAATTAAAACTTGATGATACCTTAAGAAAAGCCCTGCTGGATGACTCCATCTAGTCAAATTTCCCACAGTGGCAAACTGTGTGTGCTCTGAGGGTCAGTGGCTGTTCCTTGTTGTTGCTGCTCCCAAGCAAGTGGTGCTTGGTAAAAAGTTAAAGGTCCCCTGTGCAAACACCAAGTCATTACCGATCCATGCGGTAATTTCGCATCATGACATTTTCACGGCAGACTTTTTATGGGGTGGTTTGCCATTGCCTTTCCCAGTCATCTACACTTTATCCCCAGCAAGCTGGGTGCTCATTTTACCGACTTTGGAGGGATGGAAGGCGGAGTCAACCTTGTGCCAGCTAGCTGAACCCAGCTTCCATCAGAATTGAACTCAGGTCGTGCGCAGAGCTTGGACTGCAGTACTGCAGCTTACCACTCTGTGCCCCATTTTAGCTACATGAGTAATAGCCACTAGACTTATATACTGTGTGAAGTACTTTCTTGTAGCAGCACTGAATCTGTTAGGGCATGCTAAACTTGTTAGGTGTATCCCAACCCTAAGCTTTTCTGGATACTGGCTGGATTATGGCATCATAATAGTGTCATTGAAATTCCATATATACAAAAGGTATTCTGTGGGGAAAAAAAGGCTTATTTTTTTTTTAATTTGAAAGGTTGATAAGGATTTTATTCCTGGGCTCATGTACATTCGAGACAATGAAGCTACTTCTGAAGAATTTGAAGCCATGAGTCTGCCTTTTACAGTGCCGAATGCCAGTGGTCAAGACATTCAGCTAAGTTCCAAGTATACCCACATAACACTGGATAATCGAGCAGAGTATGTGAGGCTGGCAATAAATTACAGGTTTGTGTAATTTTTAGAATGCAGTTGTGTTGAGATGAAAATTGCATGATTTTGCTACTTGGACATAGTCCATGATTTTGCTACTTGAACAAGATTTTGCTTCTTTATTGAGAAGGGGGGGTATAGGTCTGAAAATACTATGGTAGAAAAAAACAAGAGAGTATCTAGAGGTTGAGATAGTTGATAGTATCTTGCTAGTTTGAGACCATTTTATTCTTGCATTTGCCTTTTCAACAGAAACCTGTAATTTTTTTTGTGATATTTTTCTTGTCTGGATTATCAGTCTTTATTTGTCATCCTAATTTATTATGAAGACTTTCTCCAAAACTCATCTAAATAAATTTCATAGGAAATGCAGTGACCTTCTTTAGGTCTCTATAAGAGATTCTCACCTCATTGACATGCATTTTTTTCTGCAGACTCCATGAATTTGATGAGCAAGTTACTGCAGTTCGGGAAGGCATGGCTCGTGTTGTCCCTGTTCCTCTTCTTTCCCTTTTCACAGGATATGAACTGGAAACAATGGTGCGTATGTGTCACTTTCATCTCTGCTGCCTGGAATGATCAGATCATATGGCTTTACATCTTAGTGTCAGATCATGTACTTGAAACTCTTAAACTGCTTGTAGCAGGGCTTTTTTTGTAGCAGGAACTCCTTTGCATATTAGGCCACACATTCTTGATGTAGCCAGTCCTCCAAGAGCTTACAACAGGCCCTGTAAGAACTGCCCTGTAAGTTCTTGGAGGATTGGCTACATCAGGGAGGTGTGGCCTAATATGTAAAGGAGTTCCTGTTACAAAAAAAGCCCTGGCTTGTAGTAAACATGCTGAATTTAGCAGGGGTCCATCAGTGACTATTAGCCACAGCATATTGTTGGAACTCTATCTGGGGCAGTGATGCTCTGTATTCTTGATTCTTGGGGGGGGGCACAGTGGGAGGGCTTCTAGTGTCCTGGCCCCACTGATGGACCTCCTGATGGCACCTTTTTTTTTTTTGGACACTGTGTGACACAGAGTATTGGAGTGGATGGGCCATTGGCCTGATCCAACATGGTTTCTCTTACGTTCTTATGACAAAAACATTACCAAACAAATTGCATAAGTGACCTATCCAAACATTGTTCAAGAACTGCTTGTGCATAAAAAGGGTGGGTTGAAGTTGGGAGGAACCTGGTGATTCACTTCTTTGAGAACTTTGCTGCTGTATCTTTAGGAGGATGAGAAATTTGCTGACATTTCTTTTATACTTGCCATGTTTAAGGGATAGTGAATGTTAATTTCTCTATGCCGTGTTCTTTCTGCTGCATAGGCCACTCTCAGTTGCGAGGTATGCTTTACAAGTGTAGAAGAAGGAGCTTCTTGCTAAGAGTCTTAGGCTGGTACCAGTGAATTACAATTCATACATCTTTAAACCTAAACACTAAAAAAAGAGGAACAGTCAGCATTATGGTGCATAGAAAGCGATGCTTGCACAGGAAATCTTGAATTTGGATCTCCAAGTCTTGTCATTCAGTAGTCTGCATTAAACACAACTATATCCACCTTAAAGTGTATGATTTGTGAGATCTTTTTCAGGACTAAAACATGCTTCATTTACTAGATTGCTGAGCCTATTATAGGGAAGGGTGGACTATAAATCTACTAAATAAAATAAAATAAAATTAATAGATTAGTAGCTATGAATTGGATGACATTACACAACATAGAAGGACCAAACTAGACAATACTGAGTCTCCTAGTTCTTCATGAGAATGTGGTGCCATTTTAGATCTTGTAGCTATGAATTGGATGACATTACACAACACAGAAGGACCAACTAGACAATACTGAGTCTCCTAGTTCTTCATGGGAATGTGGTGCCATTTTAGATCTTGTTCTTAAACTTTTCAAAATGTTGCAGACCTGTGGCATGAGGGGATGGCTCTTATCTGCACCCCACCCTGTTTTCAAGAGTAGTTAAGATAAAAGCCATCCCCCTCATGCCATGGTCTCCAGCAGTATCGGGGCCCCCATGTTTAAAAGCTTAAAAACAAGACACAAAATGGTTGGTGCCATGCTCCCTTGTTGGACTTGGAGAGGAGGTATAATTTAGCATGACCCATAGTGTGCAGACTGAATTTCTATGTCAAATGAGTAGAGGGTGTGGCCAGTAAATATTCCATTGCTGCAGAACTGAAGTCAGCTGGGAAAAGCTGTTGGGTTTTTAGTCTGTTGCAGGAGGTTGGCTTTGAGGAAACTAGGGCGGAATTGGTTGACTTCAAGGAGAGGTATGTAGGTGTTAGAATAATAATCGATACAGTAAGAGACATTGGTGTTTATATTTTATTTTATTCATCTGGTGACTTCCTATCTTGCTTTATATTAAATTCCTGTATTTACTTTTTCTCCCATGTGGGGGTTTGTCTCACCTGGCTACCTGGGTATGCTATGGGCTGCTATCTCTCTATCAAGAGGGAGCCTGTGGAAAGGGATCCTTCTGGTGCAAATCACAGAGAGGGAGGAAATCCAAGGTCTCCCTCTGTGCTATAAGTAACCCCCCCCCCCACAACCCTGTTGGTGGCATGTAGGTTTGCCATCTTCGGAGCTGAAAGGTTGGGTGTTAATGGGTGCCAGGGCAGGGCAAGTGGGGCCCTATCACACAACACTGGCAACGTCCCCTTAGAGAAGAGGCAGTGCTGTGTACCAGGCTACACTGGTTTAGTTTCGTTTTTTTGGCCCGGACCTTCACTTCCAGAGTTGTGACACTTCAGCACTCAAACTCCAACCTTCTCACTGTGTTTAACTCTCTTCTAATTGTTTTCCCTTCTGTTTCTGTTATATTCCTGTCTGAGAGAGGGATCCCAGTTTGACTAGCTGCCTCTTTAATTTCTTCATCTTTCTGCTTCTGTCCACTCTTATTCATTGGGTTTCTTTTCATCTCCTTGGCAGCCAAGTTGCTTTGCATTCTCTTTCCTTGTATCAGACAACTTTGTTTCCTGTTCAAGTTGGCATGACTTTAAACTCAGGATGTGCATAGAGAGTTTGGGGAGAGGGTAGTGGAGAGAAACAGGGCACGCAGAAGCAAATGCCAGCTCTAATAGATGTAGAGCCCAATGTAGAAAGTTCGCTGTAGATCCCTGAGCACTTATTAAGGAAATGAATAATGGAAAAACAACTTTGCATAGTGATACAGTTGTCAATACCTGTTCCTGATAATTCAGGGCAGTGGCAAGTGTAAGTAAAGCTCTGTGTGTGTGTGTGTTTTCTTATTGCATCAGAGGGGACCAGGGGTTATTTAATAG
Source organism: Heteronotia binoei (assembly GCF_032191835.1). Classification (NCBI taxonomy): domain Eukaryota; kingdom Metazoa; phylum Chordata; class Lepidosauria; order Squamata; family Gekkonidae; genus Heteronotia; species Heteronotia binoei. The sequence continues at coordinate 608,010 of NW_026800046.1, forward strand.
AAAAGGAGGTGCTGGAACTCATTTGCATAACTCATTTGCATATGCCACATCCCTGGCATCACCAGAAGGTATACTAAATTATATCAGCTCAGCAACTACTTTAAAAATGCTTCTTGACTTATAATTGTCATAATAAAACCTTCCTCCCATCATACTTTTTAAATTACTTTCTCCTCTGTGGCCACAAGTGGCATGAGGAAGATTTCCATCTGTCTGCTTTATATGTGTCCCAGGCAGGACTGCCTCCAGCACCACTGATGCCCCCCACCCCAGTGCAGTACCCCCACCCCAGGAAACAATGACCCCCCCCACATACGCTTACCGGGGAAGAGGGGGAGCTGGTGCTTGCAACTCCATGGAACAGCAGGGAGGCAAATCACTGGAAAGAAGCAGGTGCCAGAAGTAGCCTGGCAGGAAGGTGGGCCCAGCCCTGGATCTGGGCGGCATTTCGCCCACCCCCCACATCAGCTCTGCAGGCCAACTGGGCTGTGTAGCACAGGAAGGGCCTGAGCACCAGGAAGCCCAGGAAGGCATGGTGGGAAGCCGAGGGGCTGAGGGTGAGCCCTCCCACGTTGTGGCAGGTTCTGCTGCATGGCCCAACAATGCTGCAGCAAGAGGTGGCAGGCCCAGCTAGTCGTGACCCAGGACTTGCTGGGTGTCCCACCTTAAATGGCGGGGGGCAGGATAGCAGCCAGTGGGGGAGGACGAGGGAGTGGGGAGGTGCATAAATGGGAGGAAGGGTGGCCACAAGGGAGGTCTGTGAGGAGGCTGGAGCCGGAGTATACCTGCAGGAAGCCAGAGAGAGAGCTCAAGAAGCAGGACCGGCTGAGACGAGCCAGCTAGAGGGGCAACAAGGTGATGCAACCAGGCCTGCCACCCATTCTGAGACCTCCTGGCCGCCCCAGGGTGGGACCCTGAAGCCAGTGGGGCGACTGCCGCATGAGGGATGGGGCACCCCAACGAGGCGGAACATGACTGTATGTTTTGGTTATTTTCCCATTTTTTTCTGGTGGAAAATTCAAATCTTAAAGTTCAACAAAGTTCTCACAGGGCGTTTGAACAGTGGAACCCAGAAACAAGTATGAGGGAGGGGGTAAAAAAGAAAGAGCACAATAAAATGTATAGGTTCTGTGAGCTCCTGCCCAAAATAAGGCCTGGAGGGGACAAATCTGATGTTAAGAGAATTCCATTTCCAGGGGGTATTCCTGTTAACAAATTTTGTCACTTGAAGTATTATTGAATTCCATTAAAGTAGATGAATTCCATTAAAGAATACAGGTGATGTATTCCTCATTTTTTTTGTTCTGTATTATTTTTCAGGTGTGTGGGAGTCCAGATATCCCCCTCCACCTTCTGAAATCTGTGGCCACTTATAAAGGGATTGAGCCTACTGCTTCTCTTATACAGTGGTTCTGGGAAGTAATGGAATCCTTCTCCAACACAGAACGTTCTCTCTTTCTGCGCTTCGTATGGGGCAGGACCAGGCTACCTAGAACTATTGCAGATTTCAGAGGCAGGGACTTTGTTATCCAGGTAAGATGGTGAGCACTTACAGTTGGTGATATGTTACATCTAATTCATACATTGCAAGCAAATCCATTTTCCATCAGCCTCAATTCATATAGTCAGTTCTACCCTCAAGTTAGCAAGACAACACTCTCCATATGTAGAAATGCTTGTGTGTGTTTGTGTGTTATGTAATATTCAAAGAGCAGTAAAACTTATTTACATGAAGAAACCCAGTTTGGATTGTATTCATGGAAGAAATATACAGCTCCAAGCATATCTTAAATATACATTTGTAAATATTTTAACCTGGGCATTTCTTTCCTAGAGACAAAATATAATATTATTATGTTCATTGGTCTCCTTTACAACCAGAGCACACTAATATCCAAAAATAATTCTGGAGTGCATTATTTGTGATCACAACACTAAATTTTTTTCTTGATACTGATTTTTCTATGAATAAGTATACTGAATAGATTACTATGTGGCCTATATATTGCATTTAAATAAATATTGTTAAGGACTCATACTTCTAGTATTAATGGTTTAAATCAACCAGTAAAAAGAAAGTAAATTGTATGAAGACATCGGCAGGAAAAGTTCTTTTTCTCAACAGGAAACAAAAATAACATTTCTAGAGATTTTTAAGGAAAATGTGCAATATATACTGTGTGAATACTACAGCGGAAGTCATTTCTAGGGGAGCAGCTGTTGTACTTCCAGAAAACAGCACCTCAAAGAACTTCACATTGTATGATGAAGTCTTTTACATGGTTTAAAGATATTTGTATATTCCAGTTTATGTCAGCTAAATAGTGCAATTGAAACATTTCTCTTTTGATTGACAGGTTTTGGATAAATACAATCCTCCAGACCACTTCCTCCCCGAGTCATATACATGCTTCTTTTTGTTGAAGCTTCCCAGGTATTCTTGCAAACAGGTGCTAGAAGAAAAATTAAAATATGCCATCCATTTCTGTAAATCTATAGACACTGATGATTATGCTCGAATAGCCCTGACTGGAGAGCCCACTGCTGATGATAGTAGCGATGACTCCGACAATGAAGATGCAGACTCTTTTGCTTCAGATTCTACACAGGACTATTTAACGGGGCACTGAGGAGGAACACCCTTGTGGAGGGGTCAAGGTTGCAAGCACTGAGGCAAAATGCCACAAAGTAGCATTTGAGAAATGGACAGTTCAGCAAATAGAGTACAAAGTTGTATAATGAGAGAAGTACTAATTATCACTGAAGACAGTGTGTGTGTGTTACTTATTGTAGGAATAATGTCTGATAACTGAAGGTAACTTTCTTTAGGGCAAATTGGTGCCATTAAATGGGCAATGAACATCTATTTTGACAGCTGAGGGTTTCCTTCTTTTCGATGCTGCACTGCAGGTAGAATTTTGTGTTTTACTGATGTGTTGTAAATGTTTATAAAATATTGTTAGTGTGGAATTTAAACAAATGACATCTTTTAAATTGTGGGTGCAATAGATTTCTTTTTCCCAATTACATGTTGTGTTATTTGCATCTTCTTGATTGTATATTGGAACTACTGTGCAATGACTGAATAGTATTATAAATATTTCAATTAACTTTATTAGTTGTTTTATTAAAAAACTTTTTGGAACACTCAGTTATCAGTATTCCTTACATTCATCACTAGATTACTAACAAACACCTCATTAAGTTATCTCCACCTTTCAATGTCTATATTTTAGCATATGTATATATATATTATGTATCTTGAATTGATAACTTTCTGTGAACAACAGAATTTTTAACATGGGATGTATACTGTACATAACTGTGCCATGTATATGCAGAAATTAAAATTTCCTTCTGAATAAAAGATCTGTCACAAACAATTTAGTAAAGCTTTTTATGGTGAGAAGTATTCCATAGGGATTTTGTGTTTTCTGGCTTCTGAGCAGTCAGTACTTATGTTAGATAAATGTTGTGGCTTAGAGTGTCTAGACTTGTACAGGTATGAGCTTGTTGTTACATTCACCTCTCAAGTAAAACTCCCAAACTGGTTTTGAGTGATAGCTATGAGTGGCTGGACTTCTTCCTTATTTTTGTGCGCATTAAGGGGGAAGGGAGATTTACAAAGGAGGCTATTAAGGGAGAGCTGTTTGGAAAAGCTGCCAGTGCCATTACTTTTTTTTTTAATTCCCAAGGAAGCCTTTTTTCAGTTTCTATACATTGACTTGTGCTTTGATTTATCCTTCACCAAAAGATACTTAAGTAAGCAGGTAAAGTGACGATGCTGAGTAATAATTTTATATAAGTCTAGTCTGAAACTCCCATAGCCACATGGCAAAATCACACCTCACAACTTTATCCTATACTTTAAAAAATATTGCAGATGGTAGTGAGCCATTGACTGTGATGTGATCTTCCAAATGAACACTCTCACCATAGTGCTAAATATGCCACGGTGGCTTCATATCAGCTGTGTCTGAATCCTCATTTTCAGTGACATCGCCTTTCAATTTTCCATCTGCAGTTTGAGCACAAGAATAATTTTGATAATTCAAACTTTGTTCTGATGAGACTTATTACTTCAGCTGTTGACTGTGGGAAGCTGGTGAGGTCAGGTGTGCTCTGCTTTGTTCCATAATAGAACTGGAAACTATTCTGCCCAGTAGGATACTGGAGGACACTTATGCCTGGAGAATGTTAGCTGTTGTGTTGCTGGTGACATTGTGACATTGTGACAGAGAAGAACAGGGGTTACCTTTCCAATTGAATGTGATTGAACTAACAAAAGAGTAGTTTAAGCAGGTTCATGGTTAAGTCAACCAGGTGAAATGATCTTGATGTACTATAATGTGATGCTGGGATTCCAATTTAAGTCAAAGAATTTTTATCAGCATAGTTTATTTGTTAAGTTTGAGAACTGTCACATATATTTGAAAAAAGAAAGCTCTTTCCATTTAAAAATTGCCTTAGGGACAGTTCCTCTTATTGATAGAACTTCCCTTATCATAAAGCAAACTGCCTTATCCTAGTCTGAAAGGTTAATCCTTAATTTGAGTTCATTGGCAAATTTCTGCTTTAATAATCCCTGACTTGTTCACTTCTGGAACATTGCAGTGTGGACTCAATGTGCTAATCAGTGCTTATTCTTCAATTTGTCTCTGTATAAGGTTTGGAAGGAAAAAGGCCCCGTGGTATCCTTGCTAGCTGAACTATGTAAATGGTACTGTAAGGCAGGGGTAGCCAACGGTAGCTCTCCTGATGTTTTTTTGCCTACAACTCCCATCAGCCCCAGCCAGCATGACCAATGGCTGGGGCTGATGGGAGTTGTAGGCAAAAACATCTGGAGAGCTACCGTTGGCCATCTCTGCTGTAAGGTTTCTGTTAACAATCTTAGATTATCACATTCTTGTTTCTTTCCTGTTTTGATGTTTGGCCAAGCAGTGTGAGGCCCTTGCATTCACTATAAGGGCAAATTCCTCTGGCTTTTCTAAATGCATTAACTTTTTTTTTTTAAATGCACACTTAGTTGAAAAACTAGAAGTGGCAAAGGGATTTTAATAAGGCTAATAATGAACGGAGGAAGTTTGGTGGCAGATGAGCTAGCAATGGGCTTCAAAATGTGAAGCTGTCTTGAACATCAGTAATAAGAATTCAAGACTTTCTTTGCTGTATTAGCCTACAGATTTAATTTATGTAGCAGTCAGCCTCTAACCATGGTTAAACTAGTCTAGAATAGCTCACAGGCATAGCCATCCCTGTTAGTTATTGTCCCTTATGTACATTTACCATATGCCAAGCTCTTAGGCCCACAGCTACTTCCTGAGAAAAAAATTTCAACATGGCAAAATGTTGAGTAAAATAACTTCATTTTTTCCCCTTGAGGTAGGTGTGTTGTGGCTTTACTACAGAAATAAGATCCTTGTAGAAATTGCATCAAAATCCCTGGGGAGTCAAGTTTCTGTTGTGTTGGAGCATATACTTTGCATGTTACACCTGTCATCTTCAATTAGAGCATCAAGGATACTGCATACTATCCTTTTTGTGCTGTACATCCTACAGCAGGGGCGTCAAACATGTGGCCTGTGTAGGCTAACCAGTCTCCAGGTCCCAGTGGGAGATCCCCCAGTTTTGCAGGCTCCTCCCCACTGCCAGCCAGCTGGCCAGTGAGGGGGGGGAAGCCCCACCCCAATAGCTACAATGTGCCTTTCCACCTCCAAAGGCTTAGAAGAAGCTTGGAAACTAGGAAGGGTTGTGTACCTTTAAATCTCACTAGAAGCAAGACTGGATGGGGGGTGAGGTGAGCTGGCAAGAGCCACCTGGCTGTTCCCATAGATGGTAAAGCTGTGAAAAAGGATGGGAAGCCATCCCAGTCCCTTGTTTGTTTTACATTCCTTTCCAAGTCATTTGGATAGTAAAGGGTAATCTAGAATCTTTCATTTTTCCTGATAGTTTGGAAGTTGCTGGAAATTCTGCAGATGGTTACATTCAACAGCTCGTGAGTAAATTGCTCCAGTGAAATCACAAAAGTGTGTGCTTGCTGTGTTTATTGCTTTGTAACTGTGTGTAAGTGTGTTAATGGAAGAGTAGCCAGCTGTGGAGGGATGAGGACATGGAGACTGTATTCAGGGGAACTCCACTGCTGTATTTTTACTTATCATAGGGAATGGGAAAGTTTGGCTCCAACCTCAAAGTCCCCCGCTATTTTCTGAGTTGGACCTGGGAACCCTAGACCTGTGGGATGCATCTGGTCTATGCAGGGTTACTGTTCAGCCCTTGAGCAACTGGCTAGTTCCTGCTTCCCTCTCCAGTTCTGCTTCCGTATTGCAGCTTGTTTTGCCAGACTCTTTCAATCACACAGGAGAGACAGATAGGCAAGCCTCTGTTCTTTGCACTGGCTAAGGCTCCTCTCCCTTCTCCCAGGGGGAGGGAGGGAATAAGTCAGAGGTTGCTTGATGGCCAGGTTCCCTCAGTCTCATAGAGGACAAAGGCAAACCTTTCTTCCTTTCCACTGGCTGAGGCTCCTCCCCTTCCTTTCCTTTGCTCAGCTGCCTCAATTGAATGGAAGAAATACAAAGCACCTTTAAGACCAACACAGTTTTATTCAAGGTATGAGCTTTTGTGTGTCTTGCTACTGTGTGTGTCTGTGTTTTGTTAGGCTTGTTATGCTGTAGCTGTCCTGGATGCAACTGGGTTTGCCTTCTCTTTTTCATTTTATTCATGCCCTCATGAGCCAGGCTTTCTCAGTAGGAAAGCAATGTTTAGGAATAACAACAAACCAAGGAGGTGGATTAGGCTGAAAGTGTCTGTCCAGAACAAGCCTAGCTAGCCCATTTCCTTTGTAGACTGGAGTTTTTGATCCTAGGCTTCTCAGATAGCAGGCTCACATTGACCACTATACATGGCTGTCTATTCTTGCACTGCCTCATAGGAGTTGCAGTTATTTTTCTGGGAAGTCTCTAGTTTTGTAGACATACACATAGCCCTCACTCTGTGTCATGATACCTTCACATGTTCTTGACCAGCACACAAAGCAATTTATGTACAAAGGCTCTCAGTGCCCATAAATCAAAAATAGGTTTGCAACTTACAGATACCACCTGAACAGCATAGTCAAGATTGCTACAGCACTGACATCTTGATGCAGTAATTCAGAGCAAGAGGTGTCAGTTATCAGATACTGTTAAGCAAAATATTGTAAGAATGCTAGAAAGCATGTTTTTATTTTAAGTAAAAATATCTTTGTGTCAAGCATTGATATTTCTCAATAATCAGTCTTTTGTTAAATCAAAAGTTGCTTTATTGTATAAACTCTAAAGCTTTACCAAGGACAGAATCCTTGGAAGTAATGATGTATACATGATTACACAGTTACTATATAGGATTACTTCAAATGATAGTATACAGATGCAGTTTGAGTCACGGGTTCAAAGGTTAGTACATAGTATCCATTTTATTACTAAGAAATTTAGGCTATTAAAAACATTTCCCTTTCTCACACTTCTTCCAGACCTGATAAGAGCAGTCTGTGTGAATGTGGAGGAGAGGCACCTCACACCCAGGCTGCAATGTAAACATCCTTGGGCTAGATGGATTTACTGCTTGCCCAAACGTTGTAAAAGGGAGGGGGGCGGTGGATACTAGCGGCCTACTTTCTATCTAAGAAACCATCATGGCACTTAGAAATGTGCATGCTTGACACTTTGTGTCCTTTATAAAGTTTATATCTCTGCTACCTGGCATTACATTTAGTGACACACATGGCCCAGCCTGACAAGGTCTCATTTTTGTCAAATGAGTTCAACATCCCTGCCCTACAGAGCTGCTGTCAGTCAGAGCAGAAAATACTAAATTTATTCTGTACAAAGAAGCTTCATACATTTCATATCAGATGAGCAGCTACAAAGACTACAGCTGCTTTGCAGTTTCTGTATTATCTAAAATGTAATTCTGGTACATTTCTTTCTGATATGAACAGTGATCCAATGGCTGATGGATTTCAAAGAAAGAGTCCCTTTGGTATTTTTGTGGTTAATTGAATGGAACCAAAAGAATGAAGACATTCAAGTCATTTGAATTCTGAAGTAGTTCAAGTCCTGTATGAGAATTTAATGTCTGCATATTTTTTCATGCTTTATTGACACAGGAGTTAAGATCTTTGCGGTCTCTATACAAGCACAGAGAAGCATGCCTCCATATTCTGATCCTTCTAACCCTAGCATCGGCCCCAGGAAACATTTCTGTTTTGCTTATTCTATAAATACAGGAAGTGCCAGACTCACCTCAACCTAGAGCATGTTAATGAACATTCTTGTTGAATTGATGGTACACTTTACCTTGCAGAGACTGGATTTCTTCTTTAATCAGAAGATATCAGTTCTCATCCAAGTAAAAAGGAATAAATAATATTTAGACCTATTGTGTCAACTTCAGAGTTATTTCTACATTATCCAGCTGGCTAAAAGCACTGTTCCTCCTAGGTACACATGGGATGCTGGACTCCGGACAAAAGTGTGTTGAGAACATTCAAGATAACAATATGCACCAAGATTTTGGGCACAGCAAGATTTTAGAGTGTTAGGTCAACCACAAAGGGAGATTGTTTCTTGACAATCAGTGTGGTCTGACATTCTCATGGCTGCTTCATTGGTTTCTTCTAGTTTGTGATTGCAGAGCATTTATGCATGCAGGGTTTGGTCACTACCAGTGTGATTTTAACAACACTTTCTTGAGAGTAAGTTGCATGACTAGAGTAGGATTCTGAGTAGACCTGCTTTGGACTACTCTCTACATCACTTACATTGACGGTTCTAATCTCTGTTTAGCATAGGAATATACACAAGAACTTTAAAGACATGGAACTCACCTTCAGGAGTGGTTTTCTACAGATGTAGCAAAGAATTAACAGACATTAAAAGCAGCAAAGTTAGTGATCTGGGCTTCCAGGATCTCTTTTTTGCTATCAGATCACAGCTGATTTATGGTGATCAAGGCAAGAGATGTCTAGAGGTGGTTGCCATTGCCTGCCTCCGTGTCACAACCCTGATACTTCTTGGTCTCCCCTCCAAATTATGGCTAAGGCCAACCCTGCTTAGCTTCTGAGAACTGATGAGACTGGGCTAGAGACTGATAATGGCTCTTCATTGGGCAAATGTCTGCAAAGGCCTATATCAATCACTGGAGAGGTATTGAGATATCTCATTTTACAGTGCATAGCTAGGGAGATACATTTATCCACCTTTAGTGTTATTTATTTAGAAAATGTATGTGTTCAAAACCAAATAAGCCACTGAAAACAAGACAGGACATAAAACAAACACTGAGCAGCCTGAAATGATTTCATGGAACACTTTTCAGATTTCTTGCAGACTATAAAATAGCTTTTAAAAACAGAATGAAAACAATGGAAATGTGATTACCTCAGCAAATGGGCCATTCAAAGAAAAGTAGATGAGATGGAGATAATGAGTTTCTTTTAGAGGTAAATTTCAGGTGTGTGTGGCTTCAGTCTGCATCTTAAAACCCATATGCCTGGATAGATGTCGTACATTTTGATTTTCACAAAACCTGCACTTCATGGAAGGCACATGCAAAAATATATCTTACTGTTTCCAGGGGCTGTATTGATCTACCATACTAGATTTTCAGTCACTAGAGTAGGTATGTTGCTCCTCAGGGAACTACTTGTTGGATTATTTGCCTCTGCAGTTTTAGGTGCATGTGTAAGGCAGCTGTTACCTGAATACATCTTTTCAAGACACCCTATGATGAAGCAGAGGTAGATAAGCTTATTGTTGGAACTCTCTGTCTGGGGCAGAGATGCTCTGTATTCTTGGTGCTTGTGGGGGGGGGGCACAGTGAGAGGGCTTCTAGCACCACTGGTGGACCTCCTGATGGCACTTGGGTTTTCTTTTTGTCACTGTGTGACACAGAGTGTTGGACTGGATGGGCCATTGGCTTCTCTTATGTTCATAAAACAACTCCTTGGCCAAAGTAGCATTAAACAAAGTAGATGACAGTGATGCCCAGTGGTTAGAGCATCAAACTAGGATCTGGGAGATACAGGTTTGAGTCCCTGCTCTGCCACGGAAGCTCACAGGGTGACCTTGGGCCTGTCACACTCTTAGACTACCCTATCTTACAGGATTCTTGTGAGGATAAAATGGAGGCGAGAGGAATGATACAAGCCACTTTGGGACCCGAGAAATGTAGAATATAAATAATTCAAATCATTATGAGATCCACTTCATTGCTGATAACTGCTTGCCCCTGCCACCTCAAGAGAAAACTGGGCTTACCTGAATATTTCTGAGCTCACAGGGGGAATGCAGTTGCCCTATCCTACTGTGTGTTCAGTTATGAAATTTAGGGAATATCTTTCAGTTATGTCTTTGTTTTCCTTGAGTGTTTTTTATGGAAATATACTGTTGGATATGTTTTAAAGGCTTGAAGGTTGGTCTAGGAGAGTGGGTATCCCCTTCATTTGGAATCCTAGCAACTTTGTCCATACCAAGAATGGATATTCTCTACATAGTAAAATTACTTCTCCATAAACCTCTTGGAGTGGGAGATTACAAGTAAACAGATGAGGTATAGGCAGGGCTTTTTTTGTGGAAAAAGCCGAGCAGAAATTCATTTGCATATTAGGCCACACCCCCTGATGCTACCATTGTTTCACACAGGGCTTTTTTGTAGAAAAAGCCCAGCATGAACTCACTTTCATATTAGGTCACACCCCTGATACCAAGCCAGTGGGAACTGCATTCCTGTGTATTCCTGCTCAGAAAAACCCCTGGGAATAGGCAAGATCACACAAGAATCACTGCAGTACTTCACTGTAATGAAAATACAAATACTGTTGTAGGCGAAAGAGCAAAAGCTCTTGTGGTATCTTGGAGATTTACAAATGTATTATTGATCTGACAAAGTGAGGTCTGGCCTACTGAATTTAGAAGATAAAAAACCTGGAAGTTATGTCTTCATAACATCACCCAAATAAGGTATAGAGTGTATCGCTTGGAACAGATCCAGTTGATAACACATATACGGAATTGTGTGCCCTCACAACCTATGTTTTCATTGATACCCTTTTGATCTTTGCAGGAGTTCCTCTCCCTTTCCTTGGTTGTCACCCCACCGAACACTTAGATTGTAGATAGCCTTCAGCTGTGAAGAGAGTATTGATTTGTTTCAGTAGGATGTCAAGGTCTCAGAACAGAATATAACTCCACTTTTTAGTTGAGAAATACTGTTCTGAAGCATTGGGGTACAGCAGACTGAAAATCAAAAATAGAAGTCCTTCAGTTTATTCTCCTTGGAGATGAGAGCACTGGAGAGCACAAGTGGAGGCAAAGAGGTTTTCTTTTAGGACAGCAGATTCCCTTCCCAATAGCATAAACCAAAATAGAGAGGTCCTGAATTCCCAAGACACTTCAGCCAAAGCTTCACAAAACTCACAGCACTGTTGCTACTAGACACAAATTGCTCTTCTTTATTTGAAATGCCACCCCCCCTCCCTGCTCCTTTCTGCTGGGCATAGACTGTCAACAGCTGTTGAAGAACCATCTCTGAATAATTAGGCCCTGTTGGGAAGTTTTAGCCAGTGTTCTGAGCCATTTACCTAACAAGGGAATGGCTAGTCAGTCTTCTTAAGGAGCAACTAAGGACAGAAGAAGAGTTTGAAACATGTAAAAATGCCAGAAAATACCTATCACTTAAATTAGGGCAAATGGAGTAGAAAGCTTAATCCTGCCAGGCCTGTCAACTGGGAATAACGCTAACCCTTATATTATGGCTTTAATTCAGTGTGTTTGAAGAAGACTATGCTATCTTGTAGTGGCTTTTACAAGCACACTCAGTTATGCCAACATCTTTGAAAGTGCTGCTCTTGATTGCAGAATGCAGGCATGAGAGAGCTCTAAAGTAGGGTCCCCCCTCCCCCTCCTCCCCCTCCCTCTGCTTTATCCCTTCTGCTTCATTGCATAGCACTCAAAGTCTGTCAGGAATGCAGACAGAGTTTTCTTTTGGCTCTGCTCACTTTGTGTGGTTCTCATAAGGTAGAAACTATAGTCTTAATATTGATTAAATGTTCTGAGTGCCTTTTCTCTCCCCACTTCCCAAATGGAAGCATTTTGGGCAGTTTTCTGGGTCAGGGAAAATGCTGTTCCAGTTTTGGAGACTTCTGCTTAGAAGTTCATTATGTCTTCTCACTTTCATTCCCCTCTCAATGCAACTGTGAGAATGTGTATTATTATGGGTAGGGTAGATCTGCTTATGTGGTAGAGAAAGTTGTCTGTCCTGAAAGAAGAGATGAAGGTATGTCATAGATTCAAGTCAGATTCTGTTTCTGTAATTTCGGCTGGCTATTTTAGGATCCCATCATCCCTCAAGACTAACAAACTAAATAAAAAATGGCAGCAAACCTTAAGGGCCTTAAAGGGGCCCTCACTCCAGTGAAATTAAGAAAGTGATGGGAGGTGACTTGGGCATGATAATTAGACTGCAAGTAGCTTCAGGAAGGACTCTGTATGTTATGCAGAAAACAGGGTAACTCAAGAAAGTGAATCCAGCCGCAGGTGAAATGATCTGCATACTTTACAAGGAAATAAGCACATAGAGAGCCTTTGCTCATTTTATAATGAGTAAATAATGATACTTTAAAGCATAAGCATCCCCTCTTATGGATCTTTGTTCCTCAGCAACCCATCTTCACTCAGAGAAAGACAACATGAAGACATCAGGGATACAAGGTCAGAACCTTCACAAATTCACACAGACATATTGACATTAACACAACAAAAAATGCAAGCTAGTGACCAATTTACTAAGAAGTATATAGAAATCAGTCCAAATGTCCAAAACATGTATATTCAAAGTCCCAAAATAGAGTGGTGACAAGCCGATCGATTAAGTACTTGTTTCTTTCTTCATCAGACCTGGGACCACTAACAAAAGAAAATATTATACAAAAATATCAGAAGGACATTCAGACACCACCAACCCTCTTCCAGTGAAAAAATATTTCATACTTAACATATTGATTCAATTATATGGATTTTTTACACAATTTTCAAAAAAGAGAGACGCGGAGCGTCTCCAGCATCAATTTCACCTCGGCTACAGCTTAGTATGTGGCTTCTTGTGCACCCTAATGGTGCAACTAACATGTTTAAAAAGGCAAACATCTCATTTACAGCTGCCATTACACAAACCTCTTAAAGGTAAAGTAACATATTTCTAATATAACATGCTAAAAGACACAAACACCACAAACTAGTATATCACAGCAGATACAACATACAAAATATTTCATACAAATAATGTCAAATCCCATAATTTATACAAAATTCTGTTATCACAAGGCAAATTATGCACAGCACTCATAATATTATAAAGAAGGCCATTCATAAAAAGCATGTCAAATCATTGGTCATATTCAGTCCATATGGAGAAATGCAATTCAACTGGTGTATCCAGTATGCCTCTTTTTACAGCAGAATCTTGTGCACGTCTTCATTTCTATCTGTTTGTTCATATTTGCATAAGGTGAAAAAACAAAAATCTTCACAGTCATGATTCATTTGCATAAAATGGCTGACCATAGGAGCTTCAATCACATGGTTCCTAAGTCTGCTCCTGTGTTCCAGAATACGTACTCTAAGGGCTCGAGTAGTGCTGCCAACATACCGTAGGCCACACCCACAAATGATCAAATACACAACACAGCGGGTAGCACATGTACAGTAATGACTTAGAACAAATGGTCTAGTCTTTTCAGCAAAATAATACTCTTTGACATTCATAGATAAATGACAAATTGCACACCTTTTACAAGCAAAGTGCCCTTTAAGAGTATGCTTGACCGATTGGTATTCTCTAGATCTTACCAATTTATCCCTAATGGAATAAGTGCGACACAATCCTATTTGTGGTGGCATTTCACAACTTACAATGTGCCAGTGCTTCCTTACCACATTACAAATTCTGCTAGACAATCTGCTAAATTCTAGTCCCCATTGTAATCTAGTACTTCTCATCCTGGGATTCTGCTTTAGTAACTGTGTTCTATCTAGATTAGCAGCCCTTTTTCTGGCAATCCTAACATCTTTCTCTGGATAGCCTCTACCAGCAAAATGAGATGCCATTTTATCACTATCCTCAAGATAATCAGACATTAGGGTACTATTTTTTTTCAACCTTACAAACTGGCCATATGGTATATTCTTTTTCAAGGTACGTGGATGGAATGATGAATATTATAAAAAAGCATTCCTATCTGCTGGCTTTCTGTAGGTTTTAGTTACCAACTTATTCTCAGTAGTTTTGTATACAACTGTATCTAAAAAAGGTACATCATTAGTGCTTTCCTGGTAAGTAAATTTCACCTTGTCATGCATTGTGTTCATCCAGTTCATGAGCTCTGTCAGGTATTTTGTGTGGCTTATCACAAAGAAACAATCATCTATAAATCTGGTGTAAAAATTATCTGTTTCAAAAGAAGATTGCAATTTTCATTGAAAAATTTTTCCATCTCATGTTTGTTCATAAAGAGATTTGCTATGCTAGGGGCACAACTTGACCCCATAGCTACCCCAGACACTTGCAAATAAAAAGAATCTCTATATTGGAAATAATTCTTATCCAGGATTATGTCTAGCAGTTCCATAAGGAAATATGTAGGGGGCTCTTTAATTTTCCTCAACTCCAAAGTTTCTTCAACCACCAGCCTTGCATCTTCATGCGGTATAATTGTATATATATTTTATATATTTTGTATGTTGTATCTGCTGTGATATAGTTTGTGGTGTTTGTATCTTTTAGCATGTATTAGAAATATGTTACTTTACCTTTAAGAGGTTTGTGTAATGGCAGCTGTAAATGAGATGTTTGCCTTTTTAAATATGTTAGTTGCACCACTGGGGTGCACAAGAAGCCACATAATGAGCTGTAGCCAAAGTGAAATTGATGCTGGAGACGCTCCGCGTCCCTCTTTTTTGAAAATTGTGTAAAAAATCCATCTAATTGAATCAATATGTAAGAATGAAATATTTTTTCACTGGAAGAGGGCTGGTGGTGTCCTTCTGATATTATTGTATAATATTTTCTTTTGTTAGTGGTCCCACGTCTGATGAAGACTGGAAAGAAACAAGTACTTAATCGATTGGCTTGTCACCACTCTACTTGGGACTTTGAATATACATGTTTTGGACATTTGGACTGATTTCTATATACTTCTTAGTAAATTGGTCACTAGCTTGCATTTTTTGTTGTGTTATCCATTATAGTGACCTCTCTCAGATTGTACTCTTTTCCATATTGACATTAACAGCAGATGTTGCCTTATACTGAGTCAGACCATTGGTCTATCAAGGACGTTTATCATCATGTCAGGGCAACTGTAGAGATTAGATTTGCTAGCTTCTAGAAGTCAGAGTCCAGTGGCACTTTTAAGACCAACAATGTTTTATTCTAGGTATGAGTTTCAGATACCCAACTGGATCTAGCTTCTAGAAGGTTCGGCATTGTTTAGGAGTGCTCTCTGTCCCTCAACACAAGCCATGGTCAGGTCTTTTCTTGCCTAACTGGTTATGTGACAGGGTTAGGAAGGGTGTTCCTCCCTCAGTTCTTTCTTTGCTGCTATGGTGAGGATGCCTTGCTTCTAGCTCCTCTTCAACCGGAGATATTTGTGGTACCTCCTTAGAGCCGAAGTCCACTGACCCAATGCCAATCCCCAACCCTGCCTCAATACCTTAAGTTTCCTGATGTTGAAATTTGTCACCATTCAATGGGAAAGATAGGCACATTCAGCTCCAGGGGTTGGGGAGCACACTGGTTGTTTTCCTGTAACAGGACAATATTTGGACAATGTGACTAGACTACACATTCATCTATTGGAGCTCAGAATGATCAGGTATGCTATTGCCTCTTTTTTAGCCATGCTAGAAAGGAATGTCTGCTATTGGCCATGGACAACATGACAGCGAAGTTTTGTATCAACAATGGCCAAAAGGGTATGATTCATGCAGGGGCGTAGCTAGGGCTTTCGGGGCCCGGGGCCCAAGATTTATGTGGGCCCCCCTACGTGTGTGCACGCCGCCGGAAACAGGAAGTGACGTCACAAGCAAACAGACACACGCAAGGCTTCGATGAGCCTCCTCACAGACGTTACATGCCTCTTTTTTTGTAGCAAGAAAACTTTTTCTGGCACGCGCTTGCGCTTCTAGAAGGGTCACGCCGGGAGTCTTCCTCCCAGAACACTCCTGTGCCAGCTTTCAAGACCCACGGCGGCACGGGGTGGGGAGAAGAATCTATGGCGGAGGCCGATTCCATCGCCGAGGCTCCCTTTGGGCGCTGAAGAGCGAGGCAATGCTTTCCTGCGAAGAAGGCATCTCCCTTCTCCTCCTCATGCCATCACAGGCCACGTCTATTCAGCGGGTCCCTTGCTAAGGGCGTCAGGGAAGGCAATCACTTCCACGCCGCCAACCTTCTTCCCAGGGTGCAAGGGGAAATGCTATTTACACCCTCCAGGATTAGACAAATCACAGCGCCTCTCTTTGATGACAGATAAAAGCTAGCGGAGAGCGCTCAGCGTGGGTGGGAAGCGTGTTCCGAAAGGGGGCTTGGGGGAAAGGCTGGCAGGCTGACGCTGAACGCCATCCTGTGCAGGTCTCAGATGCCGCTAGTGAATGGAACTTGACGCCCACACAGTCCGCTCGCAATCAAAGCCGCCCCAATCAAGGGCTGCCTGCGTTTCAAATGCAGCAAACACCGTGGGTTCGCCTCCCCCTCCCTGCCAGCAATCGCTCTCCCCTTCCGTATCCCTCAGATCGCCGCTTTCCAGAAACTCAAGGGCGCCGTAGCCAGGTAGCTCTGCAAAAAGTGGGGCGGCCCCTGCGCCACACCCTCTTCTCCCCGGCTGCAATGTTAACTCGCTGGTTTCAAAGCCGATGGGAGGCGGCGAGGCCGCTGGAGCGCCTCCAGCGACCAGCGCCGGCTTCTCCGACGCCCTTCCCGGCCTCCGCCTGCACTGGAGGCCCGCGCGCGGGGCCCTGCGGTGGTCGCGGAGCCGGGGAAGCGTCGGAGAGGCCGGCACTGGTCGCTGGAGGCCCTCCAGCGCCGGCCTCTCCGCCGCTTCTCCGGCCTCCGCCACCGCCGCCGGGCCCCGCGCGCTGGCGGGGAAGGCGGCGAGTGCAGCCGGCTTCTGAGGGGCCCCTTGGCATTGCCAAGGGGCCCCCCAGACCGCCCAGACCTGGGGCGACCCGCCCTCCCCGCCCCCCCTCCTTACGCCACTGGATTCATGATACTTTGGGAACTAGCAGAAGGGGCATTCAAGATTCTTCCACCAGAGGAGGACTTACTCATAAACAGTCACCTCCTCCATCACAATGTGAGCTCCCTCCATCTGACTGCATGGTTAATTTGATAGTATTTTAGTGGTTGGACAGGGTGGCCAATGTGCCAGTACAAGACAAGAAACCCACTATACAGAAACAAGAGAAGAAACCCACTGCACAGAAACTGTATCGATCTGAGTGCTGCTATTTTATGCACTTGGCCCTTCAACAAGGACTTAGACCAGACAAGAGGACATTACCTGATGTTTTTGAGTATCTACTATCACTTAAAGATGCAGGTTTATCAACATTTTCAATAAAAGTTCATCTGGCTGCAATTTTGCCATTTCATATAGGATTAGATTCCTGCAATGTTTTTTCAGACTCATATTCAAAGAAATTTTTGAAAGGTCTTAATAATTATACTCCCCTATAAAATCTCCTGTACCTCAATGGAGTTTATCTTTAGTTCTATCACAGCTTATGTATAAACAGTTTGAACCCTTAGCATCTTGTGATTTGTTGCTTTTGTTATTTAAGAAAGCATTTAAGATAGCATTTTTAGCTATCACATTGGTTTGAAGGGCAGGAGAGCTGCAGGCTGTGCAATGTGACCACTCCCCCTTACCAGGATCCACCACAACAAAGTGGTATTGTGTCCTAGTATAGAGTTTCTTCCCAAGATAACTTCAAAATTCCACATAGTACAAGATATAAACTTGCCTGTGTTCTTCTCTGATTCCCAGACTGCGGCTGAAAGAACTTTACACACATTAGTACCAGAAGGCCATTATTGTTTTATTCATATTGTACAATGACTTTTAGAGAGGATAATACCTTTTCATATGCTTTAGGGTTCAAAAGAAAAGGGAGGCGATTTCACCCCAAACTCTGTACAGGTGAGTGGTGTCTACCAGTCTATGACAAGGCACAGTAGCCTGCCCCCTACCACTGAAAGCTCATTCCACCAGGGCCCAGCTTCCACCACAGCTTTCTGTCCTAAAACTGATCTATGAGACCTTCATAGAGCAGCAGCTTGGTCATCGCTTTCCACATTGATGAGGCACTATTCAATTGATGTAATTCCATAAATGAAGCCAATATCAGAAGAAGAGTGTTATAATCACTTTTTCAATGACTAGCCCATACCCATCTCCATGGTAAGTGAGCTTGTTTCTCTCCCATGTGGGACTGCACAGAAGACATGACAATGAAAACAAGATAGCACTTACCTGTAAATGTTCATATGGTGTCTTCTGTGCAAGCACACATCCCCGCCTCCTTTCTAAGCTATGGGCTGTATGGTTGCTCAACTGATACTTCCTCCTCCATGTGGTGAAGGGAGAACTGAGGGAGGAGCACCTTCCCTACCCAAGTCACATGATCATTTAGGCAGGAAAAGTCCTGGCTATGGCTTAAGAAAAGGGAGTGGGAGTGCTCCTAAACAATGCCAAACCTTCTAGAAGCTAGCAAATCTCCATAGCTGGCCAGCACAGATGACACTTGGTGAAAAACTGTTACAGTTAAGTGCAACCCTGTTATATTGTCTCTTTTCTGACTTTTCAGGGATTCTAACATTTTTATGAGGTCTTTCCATTTCATCAGGGTCTACAAGGCAGTGAATGTAAAAAAATATCAAAATATTTAAACAATTAAAAACACAGTAGCCATTATTGGGGGTATGCCAGATGAAACAAAGAGGTCTTCACCTGCTGGTGACACTGATAGAGGAAGACAGACACATCTCCCTGGGGAAAGAGTTCCAGAGTTTTGGTGCTGTGACTAAGAAGGTCCTTTCTTAGGTTATCATCTGTCTAGTTTCAGTTGGCAGGGACAACTGAAGTAGGGTCTCCAAAGGTTGCTGCCTGATAGTTTTCACTGAAGATACCAGGGATTGAATCTGGGACCTTCTGTGTGCAAAGTAGATATTTTGTCTCTGAGCCACACTCTCTTCTCTTCTCATTCTCAGATCTGGAAAGGCAGGGATTACCTACTGATTAACATGAGAACTCTGAAGCAACAATCAAGCATAAACGTGGGTTTGCTGCCTTCCCCTCCCCCCCACCTGGGTTGTTGTCTCACCCTCACATCAGAGTTGCTATCACCATGACCTCTGTGATACAGTGTGATAACAGCGCCTCCTCACCAGCCACCACCATCCTATTACCACAATCAGAAATCTGAGAGACAGTGGCAGGTGGCATTTGAAATATATCTACATGCAACAGCCTCTGCACTTCCCTTGCCCAGTATAAGCATATATGCATGATAAATTAAATAGCATTTAAAAATAAATGTATTGTGAAGAGGAAAAGAAAGTTTGTGTGTGTGTGTGTGAACTTTCTTCCTCTCTTGACTTGCACATGGCCTATAAAGGAAAGGGGCCTGAGCCCAATTGTGTAAGATGAAACTAAATAAGCTAAGTTAGCTATCCCTTTACCTGTTTCACTTCAGTTTCTCATTCTGTCAACTGAAATCCAGGATTTCAGGGTTGCAGAAGGACTATGCATAGCTAGAATAATATTGTTAGGCAATTTACTTTTTTTGGTGGGGGGATCTTAAAACCTAAATACAGAGAGTTCATACCTGAAAAGCAAACATTCTTACTAAATGTTTATTATTTTTCTGTTCAGCCCCTTTTCTGTTTCTTTTTTTGTAAATAGTTTCAGAAGTGAGCTTCAGATTCTTATGGATACCCTAAAGGAATTAAAGTTCCGTCTCCAACACACTTTTACTTCAATATTAGAGATCAAACATAACTGGCTCCCCCCACCCCACCCCCGCCTACAGAATCAGCAACGGCTCATTTGCTGTGTTCCGTCTTTGCGCCTTTGTAACAACTGAGAGAGGATTAAAAGGAGCTTTATTAATGCACTGAATACAGCTAATAGCAAGTGCTAGCTTCTAAGTTCTGATCACATGATGGCAGACATAAGAATTCTTGTTTCATTTGTGTGTTGTTAATGCAGAGAACATAAAGAATACATGTAGATTTATAGATGCTGAACCAAGTTTGTCTGTGACCTATTTCTTCACTTATACATCAGCCTCTTTTTTTAATGGAAAATTTCTAACATTTTTATTTAACTTTGGGGATCTGATTGTGCTTTATACAATCCATTTTAAGAAGATTGGAAGAAATCTACAGAAACAGGTAAAAACACCTAGGAATATTATTGCATTGCTTAGTACACTAGATTCTTTCAGATGTGTAGTTAGAAATTGTTGTGAAAGTTAACTCAGAGGCACTAAAGCAACACTTTCAAGCATATGCTGTCTTTTTTGTGTTTGATTGTCAGATGTCCTTTTGTAAATTACAGTGTTTCAAATGAAATTTCGTTGATCATTGTATCTGTTCTCCCTATATAACCCAATAGGAAAAGTAATTCGCTGACTGTTTTTTGTTTGTTTTTTTAAAATAGAAATAGGAATTTATCTGGAAAGTGCATTCACATTCTAGCACAGCTATTTATGTACCTTTTTAAAGCATTACTTGTGATGCTGAGGGCCAACCAATTTTTAAGGTTTTCTAAAAATAATGTGCATATAATAGGATTGTGGAGCATTATGCACATTAATGTCTGGCTTTTAGACTTTCACACTAATTTACTTGAGTTAGACTGTACTGTTTTGAGCTCAATGTCTTGCTGTACTAAGCATTGTGGCCGGTACCACAATTTGACTTAGAAGCCGTGAAACTGAATGTATCTTTAGCACAGTACATTACTACCTGAGTCATCCTTTTAATGTGTTTGAGTTCTCGAGACAAACGGGGAAATATATTGCAAAGTTGTACAGTTATAGCAATGGCTATTTCAAATTTAATAGGAAAACATTCCATTTTAAGACAGTTGTTTGGGCTTTTTTAAAAAGTAAATCCTTAAAAATAAATCCAACAAAAATCAGAAGTCCAATGTGAACAGAAGCATTGGAAATGAGGGTCAGAGGATGAGGCTCGCCAGGTGCCTTTGGCTACAGTACACACACTATTTCCTTCTCTGTGTCTCACTTCTCTTTATAGTTTAGGAACGGCGTGCATGAAACCATTTTGCTACTGCAGATTATAGCTGCTATATTCCCTAAAGAGAATTTGCTTTCTTTCCCCCATCTGAGCAACCAGATATGACTGGAGCATGTTCTAGGGGTGGTTGGTGGGCAGGGAAGACGCGAAAAGGCAATGACTAATCTTGTAAAACATGGAAAATATTTCTGAATTCCCAAACTCAGTCAAAATCATGTTTCCCTATACCTTTGTGCTGGCTATACCATGAATCTAGTCAACGATTTTAGCGCAAATTACTCTGACTTTCAAATCCACCTTGTTCCAAGCTTGACTATAAATAATGAAATAAGTCTTTCAATGCACTCAAATACTGGGCTGTATATTTGAAGTCTTACAGGGTAATAATGAAAGAGATTACCTATTGGGGATCTGGCCCATTATAACCAAGAGATTACCTTCACCCCTATGATCCACCATCTCTAAAAGTGGCACAAAGTGCCTTCTTAAACATATATTTCAAATGAGGGCTGTAATAGCATTCAGGAAACATGTTGTCTGAAATTTATCTGGAAAGTGCATTCACATTATATCTAGTACAGCTATTTATGTACCTTTTAAAAGCATTACTCAAGATGCTGAGGGCCAACCAAATCTGGAGAGCTATCTTGCTACCCTGAAGACCTGCCAAAGGCAAATTTTGAATGTCTTATGGAAATCCCAGGGGACTTTTCTATTTGTTTATGGTGGCTGGCCAGAGATAGTGTTCTGTGGGTTTTGTTTAACTATTTGTATGCCTTTTGCCTATTCATTTTTATCTGGTTTTATTTTTACCATTGCTAACTACCCCCAGAGCCTTGAAATGATAAGGTCTACAAATCAGATAAATAAACTAATAGTATTGTTGCAGAACTAAGTTAGTTTGCAGAGGCTTTCTATGGTTTCTGAACAAAATCATTGCTGACTGTATTTCTTGCCTCGTTATTCTTTACTTACAAGTGGGGACCTGTGAGAAACTTGTGGGAGTAGCCATTCCTCTTTTCTTCTTCTGCTTTTCTCAGTGTCTCTCTATTTTAACCCATCCCCTCTTACTTTCTATATAGAATCACAGAATTGGAAGGGACCTCCAAAATCATCTAGTCCACTCTCCTGCACAATGCAGGAAATTCACAAATGCCTTCCCCCTTCACACATCCCTGGCCTCCCTGTTCTATGCTCAGAAGATGGCAAAACAATTAAAATCAATATATTCAAGAAATATTGGAGAAATATTGCTGCCTGACCCTAAAGTCGCAATCAGCATTTCCCTGTGAGTGTAAGAAGAATAATAAGAAGAATTGCAGATGTATATCCCGCCCATCTCCCTGAATCAGAGACTCAGAGCAGCTTACAATCTCTTTTATCTTCTTTCCCCACAACAGATACACTGTGAGATGGGTGGGCCTGAAAGGACTCTCACAGCAGCTGCCCTTTCAAGGACAACCTCTTGCAGAGCTATGGCTAATCCAAGGCCATTCCAGCAGGTGCAAGTGGAGGAGTGGGGGAATCAAACCCACTCCTCCCAGATAAGAGTCCATGCACTTAACCATTACACCAAATTGGCTCTCCTTACACCAAACTGGCAATCACCTAGTTTCCCTGGGTATGTAAGAAAGGGCCATGAGAACTAAGAACCAGGGCTTTTTTTCTTCTTTAAGCAGGAATGCAGTTCCAGCTGGCTTAGTGTCAGGGGGTGTGGTCTAATATGCAAATGGGTTTCTGAAGGCCTTTTCCTACAAAAAACCCCAACTAAGCACTGATGCAACCCTTCCTGCCCTCCTTCTCATGATTTGCCTAATTCACAGAATCAGCATTGCTGTGAGATGGCCATCTAGCCTGTTTAAAAACCTCTAAGGAAGGAGAGTCCACCATCTCCTGAGGAAGCCTGTTCAACTGAGGAGCTGCTCTAACTGTCAGGAAGGTCTTCCTAATATTTAGCTGGAAACTCCTTTGATTTAATTTCAACCTGTTGGTTCTGGTCTGACCTTCTGGGGCAACATACAACAATTCTGCACCATCTTCTATATGACAGACCTTCATATACTTGAAGATGGTGATCATATCACCTCTCAGCAGGGCTACTTTTGTAGAAAAAGCCCAGCTGGAACTAATTTGCATATTAGACCACACCCCTAGGGTTGCCAAGTCCCCAGCCTTCCCCGGCCGGGGACTTTCACACACGTACAAAGCATGCGCATGATGCAATGACATCACCTGGAAGTGACATCATGGCACCAGCAACGTCATTCGCGGCCATTCTAGCCATTTGGGAGGGGGAAACTCTATGGTACCTATTGGGCTGGTGGGGGGATCCTCCCTTGATGTCTTCTGCATGATGATGTCACCTGGAAGTAATGTCATTGCGCCAGTACTGAGAATCTGGCCTCTGTGATGCATCCAGTGGTAACCTCTCGACTTGCCTACTGTAATGCCTGTTTCTGGGGCTGCCCATTAAGAAGTATGAAATTTTTCAACTGTTCCAGAAAGTGGAAGTTTTGCTCTTCTCTGGGGCTTACCAGGGCAAATAACCTATTTGAAAATGGCTAAAGTGTGTGACACTTAATTCTTCATGTGTTGCACTGTTTGCCACGTTATTTCTGGGCAAAATTCAAGGGAGTGGATTTTACCTTTTCAAACCTTAAATGACTTATCTAGGATACCCTAGCAAGCACCTTGTCCTGTGTGTACTTATTTCCTATGAACTGGGATCAACAGCAGAGATAAGGCTTTGGTTGCTGCTGCTATCTCTTAAGGTATGGTGCTCTGAAACAGGTCTCTTCCAGTGGTGCAGCCTGGTTTGTGGAATTCTTTCCCAGTAAGAATCCTCAGGTCCTGTCAATGTATAGTTAAGTTTCCGTTTACTTTTTAAATGAGCAATAATTTTGATGCTGATACTTAAAAAAATTCTTAAAGCAACTGATTTTAAAATGAAATGTTAAATTGTAATTGTTTTAAAATGATTTTAAATTTTTGCTTTGAATCAGTATTGATTAGGTAGAAGAAGGTACACAAATCTGAATAAACATAAATACAAAGCTGGATGATTTTTATGTAAAAGGAAGGCTTGGATCCCAATTGCAAAAGAAACTCTGGAAGCCATGTAGGCTAGAATCAGCTTGAGACCATTTCTGCAGTAGTGAAATTCTCCACATTGATGTTTTTAAAAATGTGTGTTATGTGAAATTTTCTGTCATAGATTTTTCCTCACCAAGTGCAAACTTGAAATTTTCTCCTTCTTAATCTGCACTTTCAGAACTTGCTAAAATTGAGGGTTTCAAAAATTGCAGGGTAAGAAGAAGAAAACTTTGGATTTGCACAGGTGAGGAAAAATCTACTGTGGGAAAATTTGATATAATTTTTAAAAGCAGTTTTAAAACATCAATGTGGGAATTTCACTTCTGCGGAAATGGTCTGAAGAAATGAATAGCTGGAATTTGTCAAGGGCTGACAATTCACATGCTGAAATTAGACATTTTCAAACCACAGTTTTAATTCACACTATGAATATGTCAATATCATTAGACTTATTGTCATCTATTGATGGTTTTTAATTCAACAGGCTTCATCATATCAGCCTGATGTTAATCATTAGAATGTCAAACTAAGATCTAAGTTTGAATCCCTGCTCTGCCATGAAGCTCACTGAGTAATCTTGGGCCAGTCACACCCTCCCAGCCTAACCTCTACCTTATAGGGTTGTTATGAGGATAAAATGTAGAAGGGAAGAATGATGCCATAAGCTTCTCTGGTCTCATTGAAGAGAAAAGTGAGGTATAAATATTTAAATAAATAATACCCTGCAAACCAGGGTATTGTGGTAGCCTGGATACTATAGTACCTGCTGAGGAGGCTTCCAGGTGTTCTTCCTAAAGAATCTCTTCAACAGAGCAGTTCTAGCTTTCCTCCACTTCAGAACTAGGAGGCAATGTTCCCTCTAAGTTGCAGTCTTGTGAATGAAAATTCTACTTTGTGAGCTACTGCATAAAATAGTGTGTTCTGGGGTCATCCTTCCTGAGCTAAGACAAAAATATTTGAGCTGCAGAGTAAAAATCTGTGAGCTAGCTCATGCTAACTCAGTTTAGAGGGAACACTGCTAGGAGGTACTTTAGAAGAACCCAGGAGGCATTTGTGCACAGTGCATACAGGGCATCCATTCAAGAACAGCTGCCTGCTCCATCTTGTATTCGCCGAACATTTTGTGAATGGTTCTAGAACCCCATAGCAGCTGATTTGTTGGGGGTTGCCAACCTCTAGGTGGGCCTGGTGATCCCTCAGAATTACAACTGATGTCCAGGCTACAGGAATCACCCCCTTCCCCAGAGAAAACAGTCATTTTGAAGGGTGGAGTCTATGGCATTATACTAGGGCTGTCAGGTCTGACTTCAGAAATATCTAGGGACTTTGGGGATGGAGCAGGAGCAAGGTTGTGACAAGCACGATTGAACTCCAAAGGGAGTTCTGACCATCAAGTTTAAAGGGTCCAGAATCCTTTTAAATGCCTTCTCTTCATTAAAAAATAATGGCGGATGGGGGCACCTCCTTTTGGGCCTCATAGAATGGGATCAACTGATCCAATTGTTTGAAACTTGGGTGGTGGTGGTTAGGAGAAATACCAGATGCTATGCTGAAAATTTCATTCCTCTACCTCAAAAAACAGCCCCCTCATCCCAGATACCCATGACTCAATTCTCCATTATTCCTTATGGGTAGCAGTCTCCATAGGGTATAATGGAGTACCCAGCAGACATCCAACCCCCCTCCTTTCTTATAACCCTGAAGCAGGGGGAGGGTCTCCAAACCAGGGGATCCCCTGTCCTCAACTGGGGATAGGCAACCCTACATTAATATCCCACTGAGGTCCCTGCCCTCCCCAAGCCTCCACCCCCAAATCTCTAGAAATTTTCCAACCAGGAACTGGCAACCTTAGCCCTGTTTTCAGAACTCCAAAAGTGTCCAAAGGCTCACCAAGATTGGGAGCACTGCTATAAACTGTCAAATCCAAAATACAGCTACAAAATGTCATTGCAAGGAATAGTACAAGTTAAAAATTCTGTTACTTGTCATATAACACATACTGTTACTGTTGCATGCCAGCCATCATACTTTCTATACCAGTGGTTTTAAAATTGTCTTCATGGAAACTTATCAGGGGTTACTCAGTGAAAAAGGACAGCTGAAAGATGCAATGTGTAGCCACATGGGAATGTTGGACATATTCCAGGATACACTGTGTGTTCATAATGGGTCGTGGTGAGGGCAACAATGCTGTGTATGAATCATGTGCACTCTAAATGATGAATTCCAGATTCCTCTGCAACACATAATGTTTCTATTACAGACTCGTGGGCTCCTTGGCCAGTGTTAATGTAGAAAGTGTTTTCTGAGAGTAGAAAGTCTGAAAAGTATGGCATACCCAGTAGTATTGACAAATTGTAAATGCAACTGTAACACCACCAAATTAGTAAATGCAAAATATCAAATGTTGAAATCAAATGCTACTGGGCGGCAAGTGCAGTTTTCAGATAGAATATCTGCAGGACACACAAGCAATCAGAGAATAACTGGAGAATACTGAACATAAAGATTTGCAAAGGGAGACTTGCGGGAGTGTTTTGGGAACAAATTCATTTCACCTGTAGAATCTTGCTGTAAACCAACCCAGAGTCCATGTTCTATGACCTAGGATAAATTTTTTCCTGGGCAAATGACCTCCTGGCAATCTAAAAACAACAAACTAACTAGGCCAGTATATGTAGATCTATGATGCAATCTTCATTTAGGACACTGCTTCAGATAGAATGCATTTTTCTTATTTCTAAAGTTTAGGGCTTATGTGTTCTCAAAATAATATGTGTCTTTTACAGCACAATCCAGAAAGGGGGGGGGGGGGTGGAAAGACTTTTGGGAGCAGACAAGCCTCTAAGTGGGCACAGGAAGGGTTTGCGCCGACATACGACCAGCACTACCAAAGCGGGAGGGAGTAACGTGGGCAGCGGGCTGCCCGAGCGCTGCTCCGCCTGAGGACAGCGGTGCCTGAGGGCTGTGCCCGAGCATGGGCAGAAGTGAGCTGGAGTGCGGCGTTCAGGTGGAGAAGGGGGTGGAGTTGGGGGCGCAGCCAGGCTTAGGCGGCTTCCTGAGCAGTTTGGCCCATGACACGCCCCCCCTGAGAGGCGCAACTTTACAGCTGAAAAAACAGCGGCGTACCCCATAGGCACTCGTTGAAACCAAAAACAAAGGTTGCCTCCGCCGCTGCGGAAGCTCACAAACCCCTTAGGGAGTGGCGTGATTGCCTCGCCAATCCCCTCGTGCCTCGGGCTGATGAGCCCCCTCCCCAGCACTCAATCACGGTCTCCCCCCTCCTAGAAATACTTCCACTGGGGCCTCGCACAACTCAGTTGTTAGGGAGAGGAGCTCATGGTGGGAAGTTCTGCTGGTGAGCTCCTGGCCATACAGACTTTGAGTGAGGGACAGGCAGGCACGTTGGTGAGGGGTTTTGCACCTCGCGGTTGCTTTGACAGTATCTTTGGCTTGCAAGGGGGAGAGAGAGGTCTCTCCCTTGGGGCTAACTGCTCTTGTTTCCAGATCTCCACAGGTTCTGGGCTCCTGGAGGCTCTGCATGTGAGGACTGTCACCCATGGTTGGTAAGTTCCACTGTCCCCCCCCCAGCCTCCCCCTCCCCTTGCTCTCAATCACTCGGTGTGCGAGCATCTCTGGCACTTGAACCAGGCAGTGGGCTCCGGCAGAGGGCATTTACTGACCCCGCTCCCCTGTGCTGCCGCCTGCACCCTTCGTCTGCCCTCTGCCACGTTCTCTGGGGGAGGTGTTCCATGCACATGGCAGAGGGCATCAGGGCAGCACAGGGGGTCTCTGGGTGGGGAGGGGGTGTCTGCTGCTGGGCTGCTCACTCCCAGACACACATGCCAGCTACTGTCTATGACAGTGAACTCCTGCACTTGGTACTTCCTGCTTGTCTTCTTGCCATTGGCAGAGTCTCTGACAGCAGGAGGGTGTGAGGGGATTGACCGCTTCTCCGTGGTACCGTGCAGGCCTGTGCCACCCCCACCCCCACCTTGCCACCAAGCCAGGCTTCTCATGTGCGCATGTCACTCCTGTTCCCTCCCCGTGTTAGTGGGACGTCTCTCCTTTGCCTGTGATGGTCTGCCCATCATTGGCTCCATTTTCTGTTTGGGGGCAGGTTGGGGATGGCTATCAGTCTCTCTGGGTCCGCCTCTCCCCATTCCTGACTGTCATGAGCCGCGGTGGATGCGCCAGGACTGGCCGATGGGGGGGTGGGGTGGACTGGCCCTCCCCTCCGGCTGCCTCCTCCTCCCTTCCATGCCTCTACCAGCGGTGTTGTCATGGTGACTGTCTTTCTCACGGCAAGCTACGCTCTCCCCTCCCCACGCTCCAGCGTGACAAAGTCCTCAGGAAGTCTACTAGTGGTGCGGCAGCTATGCCGTGGCCAGCCGCCCCTTATCTCTGGATTGGGCTGCCCAGAACTGATTTGTGATCCCTTTCTAGTTCTATTTTGAAATAAGGTTGTCACCCCTTAATTGCCTCTACTACTTAGGTGGATATAACCAACAAAACATTACATATGTTAGGATGTGAATAAAGAGACAAGAAAGGGCTCTGCATTTAAAATGGGAATAAATGCTTTGGATTTATGTCAATTCCAGATTAGCCCTTTTGGCTGTTAGCTATACAGGAATTGGTAACTGGCATCAACGTATTAGGTCGGGTTGTCTGTCTAATCTTTTTAATTTTTTAAACACCTCTGTGCATGAATGGGACTTGAAATGACTTGTTTTAGAAACTGGTCTTAATGAAAGTGACATGTATACTTCTAGTGAGAGAAATCTAGGAATACCTGTTAAACAGTAAAGTTACCATTTATGTTATATACTTTGTGACAGGAGGAAACATTGCTGTGGTAACATAGCCTTGCAGTATGAATCTAGATCTAGTCACTGGATTTGTTGGAGGGTATATTAGACATATTGGGGAGGCTGAATCAAATGCCCAAACTCCAAAATGAATCTGATAAAGAGCTAAAATTGTAAATTGCCCTCAAAAGAGGTTGGGGAATTAGTCTGATGGGCAAAGATGGCCAACTTAAGTGGGGTCAGAAACCTGTGTATACAGGAAGTGAACTCCCAAGAATTTCCCTATTAAATAATGAGGAGAATTTTGGTAAACTATAATTCATTTTATTAGAAAATTATTCAAACATAACAGAAAATAAAATCACTCACCAATCACACCGTTCCTAAGAAAAATAGAGAGGAAAATTACACAGAGAAACATATAAGGGAAAGACATACAGGGCTTATACTTTATCTATCTTGAAGACTGCAAAAGGAATGGTCCAGTAGTGAAAACAATAAGGGGAGGGGGAGCCAGAGATTACCAGCATATAGTAAGGGCCCAATTCAGCCATAATAGGACCATATTAGATAACTGGGGATGGCTCAGACAGCAAAATGGGGTTACTGTAAGAGACACACCTGAGTGGTCAAGCACATGACTTTTTATAACCCAAATCATATCCTCAGGCCATGATATCAGGTGATACATGACACAGCGATCAGATGACCCATTACTATTCCATGTGGCCCCTGACATCACAGAGAGTCAGTCATGTTTGGAAAAAAAATTAGGAGTGTTGATGAACTTAACTTATTTAAACAAAATCTGATGGGATAATAGTGGGCCAAATCGCAACCTATGGTGACACCCGAGCTGAACACAATGGGGACGGTCTCTGTGGCTGGAGTTGTGTTGTGTACGTAACTGCTTTGGCTGTCTGGCAATAGCAGTCTTTTGTCCAGGTGAGAAGACAGAATTCACAAGTCCATGGTTCACCTAGATTTCCCCCATTTGCACCTCCAAGACATATCCTGAATAGTGGGGCTCCTGCTTGGCTCTCATGGCATCCAGAGAGGCTTGATGTTGTTTCAGGACAACACAGGCATATGACTTCTAGACGGCTTAATGGCTCCCAGGAACAGGAACGCAGTTAGGATCTGCAGGGCTGAACAGCTCAGAGAAGCACAATCTGGAGTCCTTTTTGGGGCAAGGGGGGCATGCAGTCACAGCAAGGGCAGGAACAGGCAGGAGGTTTCCCTCGGCTTGGAATATTTGTTATATAGCCTAGCTCAGAGTAGAACATCCATAGGGGCTGGTGCTCATATATTTTAATTGGACTCAAATATGTCTGAGAGTCCAATAGATCAGGCCACAAGTGTTTATAAGGATGCATAGTCCATAAATAATTAGGAGTCCAGACATCTGGCACCAGGGTCAGAATGAACGTTGTCCATTAAAGATGGAGGAGGGGGCTTGGGCTTACAAAATGGTCCAAGGGCTTTCCTCAGGCTTTTAGATCCACTGTACACACCTCATTAAGAAAGAGAGAAACTGCTTTTAATTTTGCCCAGGTACATTCCTCTGTGTCCATGTTCTGGGGTTGATGTTAGTGGAGGATGAATGACAAAGTCCTGCATGTACTTCATGATTGCCTCTGTGAGATGACAATCACAGATCAAGAACTACAGATGCTGCTTTACTATTGCCTAACTCTGATACAACTTGAAATGTGAGGGTTTTTGACAGAGGCAGTTGATTGATGAGTTAGCCCATAGTGTTTGAGAATGAAACCTTGTACACTGCCAACAGAAGTTAAAATTAACAGTATGCCATTAAGTTTAGAAAGGGCGGGGGGAGATTGAATATAAAAAGTCATGGGGAGCAAATGGAGGGTGATACTGGCCTGATCTATGTATGCTGCAGAATGGTATGATCCTGAGGTGATGGAGTGGTGTGTACCAGCAGCTGGGTGATGCCATTTTTGAATGCTTCCCTACAGAGCTTTTTTGGTATCAGGAACTCCTTTGCATATTAGGCCACACCCCCTGATGTAGCCAATCCTCCAAGAGCTTATAGGGCTCCTAGTACAGGGGCTATTGTAAACTCCAGGAGGACTGGCTACATCATGGGTGTGTGGTCTAATATGTAAAGGAATTCCTGCTAAAAAAAAAAGCCCTGCTACCCTATATAAATGCTGCCATTCAAGCAAAGAACTAGCACATCAGACAGACTGATTTTTTATTTACTTCAGTGCTAATTTTGTACTTCTGGAGATTTTAAAAAAATAGGGGACCATTTTACAAAGTGCCATTACACTAGCACTCTGAAATAGCACAGGATTTACTGTCTAAATCCATAGTGTCCATAGGCAAGGTTAGTCTGATAGGATCTTTACAAAGACCTGGAGAAAAGAATTAATTCAGTGAACCATTGCTTCTGAGAAGCTTCTCCACATTAATTCAGGACAGTAAAGCAATGCTGCAGTACTTATTGATAGGGCAGTAGTGCTACAGTTACAGAGTTTTCTGGAGAATGCTTCCGTTCTGGACCCCCATCAGTCCAGTTTTCACCCAGGTCATGAGGTGGAGACAGTACTGGTTGCCTTGGTGGATAATCTCCAGCGGAACCTGGACCAAGGCGGTTCAGTGATACTGATGTTGTTGGACCTGTTGGCTGCGTTTGACATGGTCAACCATCAGTTGCTGATTCATCCCCGCTGACACAGGGATTCAGGGGTTGGCCTTACAATGGCTCTCCTCTTTTCTCTGTGGTCTGGGACAAAGGGTGGCAATCGGGGGACAATTATCCACCCTGAGCCAATTTGGGAAAGGGCGGAATATAAATCCACAGAAATAAATAAATAAATAAAATCCCAGAGGCACCCACTTAACTGTGGTGTGCCTCAGGGGGTGGTGCTCTCCCTGATGCTGTTCAACATCTATATGCGCCCCCTTGCCCAGATTACTAGGAGGTATGGGTTGGGTTGCCATCAGTATGCTGATGACACCCAGCTCTGTCTACTGATAGATGGCCGGTCTGCCTGTACCCCAGAAAATCTGGATCTGGCATTGAAGGCTGTGGCAGGGTGGCTTAAGCTGAGTCGACTGAAGCTGAATCCAACAAAGACAGAGGTCCTTTGCCTGAATCATGGTGGCCCAGGAAGGGGAATCCCACTACCAGCTTTTGATGGTGCGCCACTTGCAACAGCACCCAAGTTCAGACGCTTGGAGGTGCTACTGGAACCTTCATTGACAATGAAGGCCCAGATAGCAACCACTGCCAAATCTGCCCTTTTCCATCTTAGGCGGGAAAGGCAGTTGGTCCCTTTCCTCGACTGTGGCGACCTGGCAACTGTGATCCATGTTACGGTCACCTCGAGATTGGACTACTGTAACGCTCTCTACATGGGGCTGCCCTTGTCTCAAATCTGGAGACTGCAGCCGGTGCAGAATGCAGCAGCTAGGCTGTTATTGGAACTCCCCATGCGGGAGCACTTACAGCCTGGGCTGTGGGAACTGCTCTGGCTGCCAATAGTGTACTGGATTTGCTACAAGGTGCTGGTTATCACCTTTAAAGCCCTATATGGCTGAGGACCTATGAACATATGAAGAACATATGAAGCTGCCTTATACTGAATCAGACCGTTGGTCCATCAAAGTCAGTCTTGTCTTCTCAGACTGGCAGCGGCTCTCCAGTGTCTACCTTAGGGACCGTCTCTTCCCATATGTTTCCCAGAGGGTACTTAGATCATGGACATGGAACCTGTTATCGATTCCTGGGCTGAGGGAGGCAAGATTGAAGACCACTTGGGAGAGAGCCTTCTCTATAGCGGCCCCCTATTGGTGGAACCAACTTCTGAAGACGTAAGAGCCTTGCGGGACCTTGTCCAGTTCTGCAAGGCTTGCAAAACAGCTTTATTTCAACTTGCTTTTGATTGATAGCTACATATGAGGATACTCAAGAAGACTGAAATTATTGGAATTTACCATTAGCACCAAATTGTTTCAATATGTTTTAATTGTTATACTGTTAAAGTTTTTAATTAGTTAATGCTCAGTATTTGTAAAAGTTTTTATTGTTGTAAGTCGCCCTGAGCCTTCTTTGGTGGGGAGGGTGGGATATAAATCCAATAAAATAAATAATAGAGAATTCCTGCAGATGGTGAGGGCCATTCCCAGGTGGCACCTCTTTAAATTGTTTGTGAATGGACCCCAGTGAAGCTGTAAACCTCCAGGATGCTGATTGGCCCCATTTTGGAGCCAAGGCCCACCCACTGCTGCCTGAGAGCTGCCACTGGGGAGGCAACTGAGCACCCCCTTCTCTTCCCCTGTTACCAAGTTCCCTGGCTACAGAAGCAGCCTCATTTCAGACTGGGGCTGTTACATTCTGTTGTTTGATACCCTCAGTAAGAAATTAGTGAACCATTGCTTCAGCAAAACTTCTCCACATTTATTCAGGACAGTAAAGCAATACGGCAGCACCTACTCAGCTCCACAAAAAGAGAGAGAGAGAGAGAGAGAGAGAGAGATGAAGTGGCGGCGGGGGGGGGGAGCCTTTACAATTGGGTGTTTTTTCTACTCCTTTTTCAGCAGATGGATTAAGTCCAAATCATGTGTGCATAAGTGCTGTCAAGTCAATTCTGAATTAATGACCTCCAAATCTCCTAATGTTAACAGCCTTGCTCAGGTTTTACAAACTGAGGGCCATGGTTTCCTTGACAGAGTCTGTCCATCTCATGCCGGGTCTTCCTTTTTGGCTGTTGCCTTCTGCTTCTCCTACCATCATTGTCTTTTCCAGTCTTGTCTGTAATCATTCTGCCTTGAGTGATTCTGTCAGGAGTTTCGCTGTCAGCTTTGCTGATACACCCAAACCCCCTCACCACATTAAAGGTATGTGTCCAAGGGGGGAGGGAGTCTGAATTAGAGTTAAATAGTAAATAAAACAATTATTAGTTAAAAGATAAAAGAGGAGTCCAGTGGACCCTTCAGAGACTAAATAAATTTATTCTTCCATAAACTTTTGTGAGCCAGAGCTCCAAACATTGTTGCTAAATCCTGTTAACAGCAGAAAACAGTAAGGAAATTAATCTTGAAGATTTAACAAATATCTTTCACATAGCAGAGTCATTTTCTCCCCTCCTGTCCCTCCCCCTGCTGATCTTTTGTAATGTTTTGCCTCAAAGACACTGAAATGTGCTTGTACTTTAACTAAGTTTAAGTGGATTGTAAAATGTGAGAAGTACTCTTGAGCATTACTTAAAGGTGGAAAAGAGGTTTTTTTTAAAAAAAATAATCCGCACTGTCTAGCAGTTTGCATAATGACTTTCTCTCAGAATCTTTCCAAATCCATGTAATCCTGTCATGCTTTAAGAGAATTTTCAGGCAGCAACATTTGTAAACTAAAAACTGAAGCAGTGGTTCATCCAGCTATTTTTCTGTCCCCTTTAATGCACATTTTCTTTTAGAAACTTTCCTAACTCCAGGTAACAGGACTGAGATTAATGACTTTGCTAGTTCCCTCCCACTCTTACCAACCCTCCTTTTCCCAAGTGTAATCTATGTTGTTTGTGTTTATATCTGATTTATACACTCAGTATTTAATACTGAGGTTTACTACTGGGAATATCCCCATTATAGTTCCAGTATTTGCAACCCAACTAATGAATGTGCTCAAGTAACACAGAAATTTTGTTCTTCCTACTCATGTTTTGCACTGCAGTCTTGCTAGGAGTGCAAGAAAGACCCAAATAAATTTGAATTGAGCTCATTTGGATGTCTGAACCAAATTGCTGTTCATTCTGTATAGTAACTAGAGTAACTAACTGCAGTCAGCAACCCACCAGGAAGAACTGGAGCTGGAGACAAGCATGCCACTTCTGCCACAAAACAGCAAGTGACATCATCACGTTAGGACAACTCCCTAGAACTCACCCAAAACTCTATGGCTAACCACAGAGATGGCATGCCTCCCCATTTCCCGCTATTCCCTTCCATTGTCCTGCAAAATGCTGTCAAGGAATGGGGGAAATCTCCAGGATGTCTCCCTCTATAGTGGAAGATCTGCCCCTCCCCATGTGCCCCACTAGTTACAAACGTTCTTTCTTTACATGTATGCCACCATGTTTATTTCCCATTTAGTATAGTTACTAATCCAGGTGGCTGTGACAGCAACAGCAACTGCTAGTTGCTGCAAGAAGTAGGATGGACAGACAGCAAAACATCCTGTTGCTGGATACAGGGGCTGGGCATGATGGGTAGAGAACAGAGGGCAGCAGACCATAATAAAAGCAACTCACTGTGTAAAGTAGGGCTACACCAATGTTCCCTCTAAGCTGCAGAGTCTTGTGAGCAAAAATTCTACTTTGTGAGCTACTGGTATCAGAATTGTTAGCTGCTGCATAAATTATGGTGCTCTGGGGTCAATTTTCTTGAGCTAAGACAAAAATGCGTGAGCTGGAGGTTAAAAATCTGTGAGCTAGCTCACGCTAACTCAGCTTAGAGGGAACACTGGGCGACACCCACATGATTCTCTACTTTCTTGACACTTCTGCTAGTACTGCTTTTGTAGTAGCAATAGAGCACCCAATGAAGACTTTTTGTGGACTTCTCTTCATCAGCTGCCATTTCCCTGACTGTACCACCAGAGAGTTGGTTTTTCAAAAAAATCAGCAGTTGCTGTAGTTCAGCATCATAATGTATTTCAGCAATCTAGTCGTTCCCCTGAATTCCCAAGCTTTGATTTTTTAATGAAAGTTTACAGCCCTTTTCACTGTGGAACTGCTTATTGAACTATATAGTATTTAGGACTGGTAATATAGACAAGCAGCTTGTTTCTTTTGGAGATCTGGTTGTAACAGTGTGATCAGACCATGGTCTTAATGTGTTTCAGGCCATATGTTTGCCTTTGATTTTCATACAAACTGCCCATTGGTGTTGGTGGAATTCCTGCCTCAGTGTGCCATAATTTTAATTGAATTCAATAAAGTTGAATTTTACCACAGTTATTATCTTAGACTATTGACTTTGGTTAAAAGAGTTAATTCTTAGTATACTGGTTCTGAGCAATCACTTACTTACTTGGGAAGCCAGTATTGAATGTAAAGGCATTTAAACAATTCTTAGGATAATCTACAAAGAAGTCTTTCTTTATAATTTTCCCCAAGTAAGTTTGCTTTACAATGTCATGCTTTCTGGCTATTGTATATTTAACAATGCAAATACAGTTTTCTGTTGTAAACTATTTTCCATGGCAGATTAAAACTAAGAAGTGGTACAGTGGAATACAGATCTGAAATGAATGTGCAAATGAACAATCTGCTTTTGTCTGAGTTTACGTTGGCAGGGAAGGCTTGCTGTTTTGGATGACTCCACATGTGATAGTTTGGTCTTTTCAAAGGAGGTAGTTTCAGTGGTATGCAATGAACGTACGTGTGTGAGGGAGAGGGATGTGAGCACAAGACAAACCAGCTAAGGCTCTCATGAAGCAGTTTGAGTACCCAGCTGTTACTCAGAACACTCTCTTGTCTAACTGAGAAAGCTAATTAAAATCTTTGGCAATTTTATTTAAGTCCCAAGCTAGTCAGCTGAGAGCCATGGTCAGCCAAAAATGTTATATCTACTCTGCTATCAGAGCTTTTTGTCAGGCTCATTTCAGCTTTCTTTGAATGCAGCCTTCTGGACAGATTTGGATTCTGATTACTAGCCGCCCCTGCCCCCCCCCTGATAATACACAAACCTTTTTTTGGGGGGGGGGGAAGTCTTATTCCAGATCCAGCGAAACTTAATTATCCTCTAAACTGCACACCATATTTGCTGTGTCTTCTATGTAATCTGTAATGAGTGAATGTTTGTAAAAGCAGCATTTGTACCTTTACAAATGCCTTCTGCAGTAGCTGTTGTGAAGGTCGCTAGGCAAGACCCACTGAGTGAAGACCCACTGGAGCTAGGCATAGCAGAAACTACTGGCAAACCTAGTTGCTTGTTACTATTCAACAGTAGGCACCTCATGAATGCCAATGTTATGTGGTGGTTAGAATTTCAGTCTAGGATCTGGGAATCCCAAGTTTAAAGCACCAGTCTGCTCTGGAAGTTAATTAAGTTACCTTGGTCCAGTCAGGCACTCCCAGCCTAACTTGCTTCACAAATAGAATTATGCATTGTAATATTTTGTCATATTTTGTAATATTTTGTCATTGGCTTCACCTCCTGTGGCAGCCATTTTGCAGCCACCTGGCAACCAGAGGGAGGATGTGGGATACAGTGTATTTGGAGAAAAATTAAAAAGAAAAATAAGGCATCAGTTTGCAGGAAGTTCTTACCATAGAGTTACTGCTGATTCCTAGAATGATCCTGATGACAAATAGTAGTTCTAGGAACTGCTGGAAAATGCTTTGTAAAACTGAAAGTTCTTATATCATAGCATTTCCAGTGATCCCAAGAATTAGTCTTTTCACTTTCAGGTAGCTCTAGGAATTGTCAGGAACTCTAAGTAAATTTTTTGTAAGTAGACTGTTGTGTCTTGCTATGCAATCCGGAAGTACTGCACAGCGAACGCTACAGAGGTGACAAGAGGAAGTCCCTGGTCACTGGATGTAGCGCGCGAAACTACTCTGCCAATTAAGTTCTGTGGCGGGAAGTTTAACTGGCCAGGATTGGACCTGGCCAGTTCGAGGGTTGTTCCGGGCTTTGTATATAAAGCGGAACCCGGCCCGCGTTTCCCCCTCTTGTGATGTACCAGCTAATAAAGTATGTTGCCTTCAACTCATCTCGTCACTGAGTACATTACACTGGCAATGAAGGTGGGATCTAGCTAGGTAACTCCCCAAGCGGGAAGTTGATGACCTGGCTGGAGATGAGGAAGGCACGGAACGGCAAGAGACAGAAGCGCTCGCCGCCATGGCGAACCCGAGTGTAATGACGGGCCACCTTGCTGAGTTCGACCCAGCCAACCCCGAGAGGTGGGAGACCTACATGGAGCGGGTCGAATGCTACCTACGTGCAAACCTGATTACAGACAACAGCCGCATGAGAGACATACTCCTGAGCGTCTGTGGGGAGGCCACCTTCGAGATCGCCAAAGGTCTCTCGGCCCCCGCGAAGCTCACCGAGAGAATGTATGGGGAGATCGTCAGACTCCTCACCAGGCATTTCTTTCCCCAGCCTTCCATCATCGCCCGCCAATTTCTCTTCCACAAGAGAGATCAAGGGCCAGGAGAAACGGCTGCCGTATACCTAGCCGCTCTCCGCCAGATTGCAGAGAACTGTGGTTTCAACAAGCGGGAGGAAGCCTTGAGAGACCGATTCGTCTGGGGCCTCCGAGACGAAAGGCTGCAGCAAAAGCTCTTCGCAAAGGAGGAGCTCACCCTTCAACAAGCTTTCAACGAAGCAACCGCATTCGAGAGAACCACCAAAGCGTACAACAACCCGAGAGGAGAAGCAGTCCACCAGGAAGAGATGGCGCCTGGTGACCCAGAGGACAAAGAGGCATTCCAGCTCCGCTGCCAACAAGGAATGGGCCCGAGAGCCCCCACGCGGCAACGAGCAACAGAGAGACTGGCCAACAGCAAGTGTGCCAGCTGTGGCGACCCCCACGAGAGACGGGACTGCACCTATCACAACATGGACTGCAGGAACTGTGGGAAGGTGGGCCACATAGCGCGGGCTTGCCGGGCTAAGGCCAATTGCAGACACCAGACCTCTCACCACGATTCGACCGATGCTCACACGACAGCATCGACCAGCCTGCCGGTAATGAACTTGCTCCTCACCGCCCCTGACAAGGTCAGACTGTCGGTCATAATCGAGGGCGCTCCATGCCAAATGGAGGTGGACTCGGGCTCCTCCATCTCCATAATTTCGGAGGAGACCCTAAGAAAACTGTGCCCCCGTCGCTGGCTCCAATTGAGCCCAGCTAATTTTGTACTGCAGGACTTTCAGAAAAACCCCGTACACATCTTTGGTTGGGCCACGGTACAGGTAGAGAGACAGAGCTTCAGGGGACCACTGGACATTCTCGTGGTAAAGCGCCAGCTCACCACATTACTGGGACTGGTCTGGTTTCGACCGCTAGGTATTCAATTAGTGGGGGTGCAGCAGATACAAAAGACCAACTTCAAGAATGTGTGTTGGGAATTCCCCGAAGTTTTTGATGGGTCCCTGGGGAGTTACAAGGGGCTGCTCATCACCTTACCCCTCGATCCCCTCGTTAGACCAATCAGACTGAAGGCCAGGTGAGTTCCGTTCACTCTAAAACCTAAAATAGAAGCGGAGCTGGACCGACTCATGGCCCAGGGAGTTCTAGAACCAGTGTCCTATGCAGCCTGGGAAACACCCATAGTCATGCCAGTGAAGCCGAACGGAGATGTGCGAATATGCGCTGACTACAAGTGCACTATAAATAAGGCGCTCCAGGACAATCCCTACCCCGTTCCGGTGGTCAGCCACCTCCTGGCGGCCTTAGCAGGCTCTAAGATTTTTGGGAAACTGGACCTGGCCCAAGCGTACCAGCAACTTCCGGTAGACGCCAAGACAGCAGAAGCTCAGACCATTGTGGCCCACAGGGGAGCTTTTAGGGTACGGCGGCTACAATTTGTGGTTAGTGTAGCTCCGGGGATCTTTCAGAGCATAATGGACTCTCTCCTCAAAGGGATCCCCGGAGTGCAACCATTTTTCGATGACGTTCTGATCACAGCCCCGGACGCGGAGGAGTTCAGCAGCCGCCTGAGAGAGGTACTCCGCCGCTTCCAGGCAGCGGGTCTAAAAGTAAAGAAGGAAAAATGTTCACTAGGGGTGCCGAGGGTGGAGTTCTTGGGCTTTGCGGTAGACGCTGCGGGAATTCATCCGACAGAGGACAAGACCAGGGCGATAGTCCACGCCCTGCCCCCCATGTGCAAGGCGGAGCTACAATGTTTCTTGGGGTTATTAAATTTTTATCATTCATTCTTGCCCCACAAAGCGACTATCGCGGAACCCCTCTACAGGCTGCTCGATAAACAAGCCCTGTGGGTTTGGGGAAAGCAGCAGGCCACCGCCTTTCAGGCAGTCAAAGACATCCTTGTTTCCAATGCGGTGCTCCACCATTTCGACGAGGCCCTGCCACTGATTTTGGCTTGCGATGCTTCCCCGTACGGAGTGGGCGCTGTTCTGGGGCACCAACTCCCAGATGGGAGGGAGGTTCCTGTGGCCTACTATTCGAGAACCCTGACCCCTGCAGAGTGCAACTACGCTCAGATCGACAAGGAGGCTTTGGCAATCATGGCGGGCGTTCACAAATTCAACGACTACCTGTATGGTAGGCGTTTCACAATTGCCACGGACCATAAGCCGCTCCTGGGCCTCCTTGCCCCAGACCATCAGACCCCGCAAATTTTGTCACAGCACGTCCTGAGGTGGAACCAGTTTCTGAACTCGTACACATACACCCTGGTGTACTGCCCGGGCAAAGCCATGGGGCACGCTGACGCCCTTAGCCACCTGCCGCTTCCCTCAATGGACCAAGATCCTGCCCCTGCCCACCATGCTTCTGGAGTCTTTGCCCGAGCGGCCCCTCCACGCCGCTGAAGTGGCTCGGGCCACAGGCAAGGACCATATATTCGCACGAGTTTTGGACTGGGTGGGAAGGGGGTGGCCTATGAGCAAACTGGACACAACATAGACAATGTGTTATTTTTCTATTGAATTTCCCCCTTTTCTGCCACTTCCAGTAGTGGTGGTGTTGTTTCTTGCATTTCGGCCTCTGAATATAGTGCAACTATGGGTGTTGAGGTGACCAGCGGGGAACCCCAGATCACCTGATGTAAGGAACAAACTGCCTATGAAGATCTTTGGTGGGATTGGACCTGACCAGGAAGAGGGTTGTTCTGGGGAATGTATAAAATTGGGGACCCGGCCCCACCATGTTGTGTTTGTGATGTACTAGCTAATAAAGTATGTTGACTGTTACTCGTGTCCGAACACTGTACATTACAGGTGGGCAGCAGGACTTCAGGGCAGTGGATTCCCCTCTGGGTGGGGTTATTGTTAGGATAAAATGGAGGGCAGGGGAACAACGTAAGCTGCTTTGGTCCCTATTAGGGAAATAGATGGGGGATTGACTAAGTAAATAATATAGCTGGAGATGGGGGGAAGATTAAGGGTAGGCTAGCTGATGAGTGAGACAGAGAGAAGGAAGAAAAGAAAGGGGAGAAGATATGGAGACTTACACAAGAAGGGAAAGAGAAAAGTAGTTGGGTAGGGGAGACAGAGGGGGAAATTAGATGCCCTCTGCGAGTTCTTGCAGATCCCCTACTTGTTTTTAGTAATATTTGATACAGTTTTCTCCCTAAAGGGGATTCAAGCAGCTTTCAACACTCTCCCCTCTTTTATCCCCAACCAACCCTGTGAAGTAGCTTAGGATGAAGGAATGTGACTGGGCAAGTTGACCCAGCAAGCACCATGGCAGAATGGAGATATGAACCTGAATCTCCAAGTTCCTGTCCAACACTTCAACCACTACACCATGTTGGTTTAATTGAATATGTGTGTGTCAATAGTAATTAGCTATGATCAATGGTGATCAGATATTGGAGGCAAACAATTCTTATACTTGTGACATCATGGGCTAGTATACCTAGGTCAAGATATAGCTCCAGCTAAGGGGGTTGCTGCTGAAGCCCAAGCATATGTTCTCACTCATTCTGTCACCATCAATGGAAGGGGATAGGGATAGCCTCTTGGTAGCCAAGGATGCTCATCCCCTCATTCCCAGTGAATTATTAAATTGTGCCCATGTTTCTAAGGTCAGCCACATTCCCTGAAAGTTAGTTTTCAAGACCTGTTACCTAGGGAGAGACAGAGGCAATAGGAAAGGAGAGGCTTGAAAACCTCAGTGAAGTGGTTTTCACTGAGGGAATCCAAAAACAAGGAGACATCATCCATTCTGGTTGGCTATGATCTATTAAGATCATAGCACCAAAATATTTTATGTATTTTATGTTTTATATTATTCTATGTTTTATGATTTTAATGTCATATCACTATGTCTACTCATGCATATGCGTGTCTATGTAAGCCGCCCTGAGCCTGCCTTGGCAGGGAGGACGGGATATAAATGGAATAAAATAAATAAATATTGTTAGTGGGGTTCCTGGCCTGCTCATCCTAAGCCCCTAAAGAAATGGTGAACATAACTGCGAACTTCACTTAGTATGTAGGTCAGCTGAGTAAGCCATCACAAAGTTTCAGCAGCTATTTGGGACTTCTGTGCCTGTGTCTTTATAGAGTATTGCACTATGGCACAGCCCAACTGCTAGGGAATGTCTTACATAGAATGGGTGTTTTCTTCACTGCTGTTTCTGGATATAAAGAACCATGTTGTGCGGATCTTCTCACTGTCTTTATAGTATCCACCGTAACTTTTCATGATATTTTAATGGTGTGATTAGATATTCTCTTTTTTTAATCCCAGGGCTATGCAATGCTGATTTACTTCGCTCCTCCTGTTCCCACTGTTTAAGAAGAAAGCATAGTTACTAATCACACTGTGAAGCTCTGCTAAATCTGGCAATTTGGCCTGGAATGTTTCCCAGCTTATTGATGCTTTGCTCAGACACAAAAATGAGGGTACTCTTTTGCTTCAAAACAAAAATAATGTATGAAACAGTACTTGAATCCATATTCTCTTGCTCTATGTGCTAAGATAATTTAACAATCTCTCTGTGGTTCTGTTTCATGAAATACTGTTGTAGATTTTATACACAGCTGTTCACATTTATTTTAAAAAGAAATAATTCTGTGGGAAAATTTTTTTAAACAAAACTTCAGATGAAAAACAACAGACATATAAATGAAACCACTCCCTTCTCCTGGGGAATGTGGTTCAGTTTGTCTTGGTCATGCCAGCTGACACTGTGGTCCCATTACGTGGGCGGCTGCTGCTAATGTTTGTATTGGCATAACTGAAATTTGATCTGAAATTCAACAGGTAGTACAGAAATTCATCAGTCAGGTCCTGAAGATGAGCATTAGAAAGCAAAGTTAATGGAGCAACATCAACAGCTATTCCCACAGTGTCCCAAGCAGCACTGTTGCCCTCCACCAATCAAAATGAAGCATCTTGATGATGGTTCCATATTGACCAATCAATACACAGTGATTACACAAATGCCCTGATGACATTATGGAACTCAGCCTCATGTTTGTCCTTTACCCAACATTTTCTTCTTGCAATGGCTGTTTTCTGCCCATGTTATACCTAATACTAATGCCTTAATGTGGAGATTCCCCTCAGTCACCATGGATAGTAACCATTGATAGACTTAGTAACCATACATAGAATTATAGCCTCATGGGTCAGAAGGCTGCTATGGAGAGGGGGAAGTAGGTGAAAATGATCCCTTCTGTCTTTTCCATCAGCAGAGCTCCAATTACATAAGAATCAGGAGGCAGGATTTCATACCCTCCCTACTTCAGTCTCCCATCCTGCATGACTATTATTACATCACAGGATCCAACCCATGGAGTTACTTTATTTTACCCTTA
Organism: Heteronotia binoei; assembly: GCF_032191835.1. NCBI lineage: Eukaryota > Metazoa > Chordata > Lepidosauria > Squamata > Gekkonidae > Heteronotia > Heteronotia binoei. Next base: position 651,764 of record NW_026800046.1, read on the forward strand.
AGTTAAACTAGGCTGTGAAGACATTCATTAAAGACCCAGGGAAAAGCATAAAACAGCTGGGCATTGTGAGCTTTTGTACATAAGTTGCTTCATGTGCTGGTCAGCCAATGGAGAAAGTAGAGGCTTTGCTCTGTAGCTCTCGTGCGATTGAGCAAGCATGGCAAAGAAAGCTGTGATGCAGAAGGAAGCAAGAGAGAGAGAAGGAAGCAGATGACAGTGAGTTGCTTACGGACCTGATAGGAACCCCCATGGGCTACACATCTGACACCCTTGCAGCACTATGCTGTTGTCACACTGGCATTTTGGTTTGATAATTTTGACTTGGTAAGCAACTGCAGAAGAATTGCAACGGGTTGAAATGTTGTAACTAACCATTGAGCAGTGACTCTGTAAGCTCCAAATGGAATCTTTCTGAAGAAGCCTAATTATTTAAAATATTTATACTCTCCCCTTGTGGCTTAAGGCAACTTACAGTTCCAAAAACATACCCAACCCCTCTCAAAATTAGTCATCTTGCTGAGTTACAGCACTTATTTGGAGCTTGGTCTTTCCACTACTGCTCCCAAAACCTGATCACCACCACCAGCTTGCTACAACTTAAACTCCTTTTATAAGAGTCACTGTAAGGCCATTTAAAAAAATTTGTGAGGACTATTAAAATTGGTCCCCCTCTCAACTTGTCATGTAGCTTGTTCCACAATATATAAAAGGAATGAGCGACTATAAAAAAGGAACAGGCTCTAATGGATGCCAAGCGAGTCACCTAAAGTGGGGGAGCAGCTGGAAGATGGGACAACAGAAGACTGTAGTTGGCAAATGGGGACATATAGGGAGGGACAGTCTGTCAGAGTTGCGGTTTCTAGACTGTGGAAAGCTTTAATGGTTATAACTTGTGCATGGAACTGAACTCCAAAACATACTTTATTTTGTTCCAGTACTCTTCTCTGACAATTTCTGGGAAATACATAATTTTTATGTATGTTTATAGATGCATTTGTGTGTAGGTATGTATACATGTACGTGAAAGTGCACATATATGCATATTGCTTGTAATGTGTTCAGGGAAAATATGCAAATGAATCCTCACCAGAGCTTCACCATTGCCAAATATTGTGTGTCCCTATTTGTCATGAAGTGATGATATTTGTTATCCATTCTGATGTCCTGTTTTCAAATCTGCTTGAAGTCTTGTGGTTTAACTGCAATGCAACTCAATTCCTTGTATAATACTTAAAATACAAATTTCAGTTGCGAAAGGATTCTTCTTCAAGAGCTGATCTTATTTGCTCGTGTACGGTGGCAAGGGAACAGCATAGATTTATGCTTTAAACTTTGCTTGATTATTACCAAATGATATCCAACATATAGTACTAACACATAACTTAGTGACATACTACTAATTTTAATTTATGTTGACAGTGTCTTGTGGCTCTCAAACATCTTGTATTTATTGTACGTGGCTCTTACATTAAGCAAGTTTGCCCACTCCTGGCCTAGAGTATTCACATTTGTCAGCATTCACAAGATGGTTGCAACCTGACTTATGGGCTGCAATAGTGGTATCACCACCTTTTTTTAATGAGGGAGAGAAAGGCCTGTGGGAAAGGGAGATAGGGTTATTACACTTCAGCGGACACAATCTTTTCTCACCCAAGCATAGCAATCAACCCAAATTCCCTCTACTGGACCACTATATTATCATATATTAGCTGGACCAAGATTGGAATATGGAAGTTTTGATTTAAAAATGTTGCATGTTGTAGTTAAATATACATTTGGGTCTGAAAAGAATGACAGCAGATTCCTCAGTGATTTAAGCCATTTGGGATAAGTAGCCCACTTAAGCATCTTATTTTCCAAGAATGAAATGGAGGCTTTGGAGGGCTGGAGATGTGCAATACAAACCTTTTATTGCTCATTATTATGCTGCTGTCTCTGCTGCAAACTTGAAACACCTGCCGTTTATCAAGTTAGACATAAGGAAGATTGACACTTCAGAATAACAATAATCTGGAGGTGTCACTCTGGGTACAATAACACATTTTTCTTCGATGTATTTTAGAGAGCTTGCTGCTTGGTTTGAAAGGCTGTTGGGGCGTTTTTTTCAAGCCTTTTGCTTCTTTGTGTTCTCTCAGAAGCTTGAAGCAAAAAGGAAATAAGAGAGTGTCTGGGCAAGTGCTGCTGATTTTATATTTCTTCAGTACTTATTTTCTAGAAAACAAGATTATTGAAGGTCTGAAGTTTGTCTGGAAACACCACCCTCTATATCTGGAAACTTGCTGCCTCAATCCCTTGTATTTGCATTTATTCTTGATGAAGAAATGCCTGATGGGTACTGACAAGTACACATAAAGTTGCTATATGAGTCAGACCAGGCTCAGAGCAAAGTCTGTATTGTCTACTCTGACTGGCAGTAGCTGCCCATAGTCTCAGGAAGAGACAACCACTGCATTAAAAATGTTTTATTCCATCTTTACCTATGGCTTTTTTCTAGGCAAGGCCCCTTCTACTGACATGTGCCTTGTTTCAGTGGAAATTGAGTCTTGTACTAAAGACTGTGGGCATCAACAGAACAAAATAGTAGGATTCAGCACAAGATTCAGCACAAAATAGTAGGATTCAGCAAAAGTTGTTGGTAGGCTAGGATGAAATGTTTAGTGTACATTAATTTATTCATTTGGCTGTTCAGGGGGGTTTCTTTTCAGCTGGTGAATGGAAGTGCAATTTTAAAAAAATTCACCACCACCTCACCAGATTTTACAGCTGGCTTGGGTGATAGAGCACTCTTCCTTGGTGAGATGCCAGATAATTTCCATAATGTTAATGATTCACAATTAAAGACAAATGATTTGTGTTGGTTTCTGCAATAACACCAATGTGAACATGGTTGGTGAAGTGATTGTCCAAGTTAATGTGCCTGGAGCATGGAAACAATGTGTGATGCCCCCTGCAAGCAAGGTGACGTCATATTGTGGGCATCACAGGGCCTGAAAAGCAGAGATGTTCCTCCAGGCTTTCGCTTGAGGACAGCGATGGTTGCTGGGCTGGCACTCCTGTTCCCCTGTTCCCGATGCAGTGTAGAGAAAGCAGAAACTGGTAGCACTTCACAATAGACATCATTGGGTTAATAATTTGTATTTTAGTCAATTGGTTATACTGATTATTATATGTATTTTATTATTGTACATTGCCTAGATGCTGGCACTAGCCAGGATGAGGTGATCATAAATCAAATTAACAGCAACAACAATGTTAATGTCACTAGAACTCTTTAGGGGACCAGTCCTTCTATTGGCCAAGAGTTACAACTGAGGTAACTACTTAGCTCTGACAAGTTTCCCTTAGCTCTAATCTCTCTCTCTTCTCTGTGTGCTTCCCCCTGACCCTCTGTTCCAGGGTGGTTTCAAGAATGTCTCCTCCTGACAGACTCACTTTCCACTAGGTGTAGAAGAAGAGGACTGCAGACTTATACCCTGCCCTTCTCTCTGAAACAGAGACTCACAACAGCTTACAATCTCCTATATCTTCTCCCCCCACAACAGACACCCTGTGAGGTGGGTGGAGCAAAGAGGGCTCTCACAGCAGCTGCCCTTTCAAGGATAACTCCTGCGAGAGCTATGGATAACCCAAGGCCATTCCAGCAGCTGCGAGTGAAGGAGTGGGGAATCAAACCCGGTTCTCCCAGATAAGAGTCCGCACACTTAACCACTACACCAAACTGGCCCTCCAGTTCTTTGTGGGATATGCCCTTTGCTAATTATGGCATGCACTTAAAGAGTCAAAGTTCTATGGAAGGATGTTTTGGGACATCAGGAGATGGGGCCATAATCATAGTCTCTAAACTGGGGGTCATGGAATGGAGCAGAAGGGATAATATGGTGCACGTGGAAGAACAGGCTTCACCTACAACATGGTCCAAGGTGTAGACAGCCAGAATTCCTGTTGTTGGAAGAGGATATGGAAATGTAGTATGGGGCTGAGGCTACAATATGTAACTTCTGGGTTTGTTATATTTTCGTAGCACACCATAATGATAGCAGCAGTCAGCATTAGTAATATGTCTCAGTGTACTGTGTTTGAAAAATATATTATTTTTTTGTAAGACGACTCATATAATTGCAATTGAAGCTATTTTTATAGCATTATAGAAATATTACTTTTCCCTATATAATGCAAAATGCTTTCATGCATTTCAAATAGGAATAAAATCTGGTTATACAGTTGAGATGCAGTGAAAAGGAGATTATTTTTGTGTCTAGTCCTGCTGTGGCTCCTTGATCCTCCATAATCTTCAATATGGTATTCAGAGCAGGGTGTATACTTTGAATAGCTCAAGCAATACATTTGTAAACTGTGTCATAGGGAGCTGTTCCTTGTGCTGTCATTCTATAGGAATGTGGCTGTGTGGAGCTGTGTTCCCGTGTATACATCGCTGTGGAACCTTGTGCCTGGTGCCTCTCTCATTTTATTATTAGGGTTTACTTGATGTATTATACCCATGAAACTGATATGACTGTGTCCAATCACTGGTAACTTGATAAATATATACTTGTAGCAGGGGAAAAGGGGATAAACAAATTGTGTAGCAAGCCCCCCCTTAATACCTCTCCTGGTTCCTAACTACAGCACGTTGTTCTAGTCAGGTATAAACATATAGCGTTATGAAATTAACTGGTCCTGTCACTATGATTCCTAAGAGAAAGGCTCACTCCAATTCTAACCTGAATAAATTGAACTGTTTGAGGATAAGTTGTAGAAAAGCTCATTGTATTCATGTTGGAATATGAGCTCTCAAGGAGCTTGGAAGACTATGCTGTGCCTGATGATGTCACTAAGATGTTCACCCTGAATTTGCCTTCTCTTCTTCCACCCCACACCACCACAACATCTGCCCTGCATGTGTAACTTTAGCTAACTCTTTGGCCCCCTACTAGTGAACTCATGGTTACACATGCTGTGGAGTTAAGTCATACTGCAGTGAGACTACTGAAGCTGTCTCCACTTGTTCCTTTCTCCCAAGTGTATTCTGGGAATTGTAATGTTAAAACTCCTGATAGTTAATGCCAAACTGCAGACCATAAACTAGAATTCCCATAGTTAGTTAACCAGGAGAGCCAATTTGATGTAGTGGTTAAGTATGCAGACTCTTATCCGGAAGAACTGGGTTTGATTGTCCACTCTTCCACTTGCAGCTGCTAGAACGGCCTTAGGTCAACCATAGCTCTCGTAGGAGTTTTCCTTGAAAGGGCAGCTGGTGTAAGAGCTCTCTCAGCCCCACCCACCTCACAGGGTGTCTGTTGTGAGGTGGGGGAAGGTGTAGGAGATTGTGACCTCTCTGAGACTCTGAGATTCAGAGTATAGGGTGGGATATAAATCCAATATCATTGTCATCATTATCTTCTTCTTCTTCATTATTTATTTTTCAAAGGGTAAAGGTAATCACCTGTGCAAGCACCAGTCATTTCTGACTTTGGGGTGATGTTGCTTTCACAACATTTTCATGGCAGAGTTTTTACAGGGTGGTTTGCCATTGCCTTCCCCAGTCATTTACACTGTACCCCCAGCAAGCTGGATATTCATTTTACCAACCCCAGGAGGCTGGAAGGCTGAGTCAACCATGAGCCGGCTACCTGAACCCAGCTTCTGCCAGGATTGAGCTCAGGTCATGAGCAGAGCTTGGACTGCAGTACTGCAGCTTACCATTATATGCCATGGGGCTCTTCTGTGCCATGAGGCTCTTAGTTATTTATTTAGTATACTGTTATTCCATACTTCCTACAAGAAACTCAGGGAATTGAACATCACTCTCCTCTTCTTCATTTATTCTCCCAGTAACCCTGTGAGATAAGTAAGGCTGAGAGAGTTACTGGCCCATGGTCCCCCTGCAAAATTCATTTTAAGAATGAGGATTTGAACCTGGGTCTTCCAAAGCCTAGTGTGAAACCATGGGGCAGTCTGAGAATGTAGTTCCCAGGATGCTTGACTGTTAATGTCAGGCATTGTGCAGTTACAGCTCCCAGAATACACTGAAAGGATGGAAGTGGAGGACAATTTAAAAACTGTGGGATGGCACTGTAATTTTTTCCTGCTCTCTGCTATCTACACAACAACATACAATCAAAAGTGAACGAACTTACTTTGGGGTGGAGTGAAAATTGAGGGTTCGTGGTGAATTTTTCTCTTGCTCAGGTTTGCCATGGAGGACATTCTGCAGCTGGGAAGTCTGTTTCCCTTTAAACACAGGTGTTTTGGGTGGCTGAAGTAAAAAATGTGTGAACTTCTGTTCATCATGTCCTGAAGAATTATTTGGAAAGAGACTGCACTATGAAGAGGAATTATGGTACTGCTTTCTCTTTTTTTTAATAGTCTACATGTATGGGTATGTGGATGAACAATTAATCTTCTCACAGATTGGAAATATATCAATGTTTGAAGCTGCTTTATGTGGTCAGGTGATAATACTGTTTAACCTTATGAACAGCTGAACACTGGGGTATCAGGAAGAGGCCTTTTTCCAGAACTGGCAACTGAGGTGCTTTTACTTGGAGATGACCCAGGATTGCACCTGAGATCTTCTTCATGCCTTGTATATAGCACTGAGCTATGCCCCCCAGACAACCATTCTTAGCATGGTCCTTTGCAGGATAAGATTTCTATAAAACCGAGTTCCAAACCAATTCAAAAACTGCCCCAGGCATGATGGTGCCAGCCGACCTGAGTATGTTGGGAAGTAAGCACCTTGCTTGTCATGGACACTTTCTAGTCAATGACAGGAAAGCCTACATACATATTTCTTTCAATAGTTTTACTTTTGGGAACTCATTTTAGCTTTTTCTTGTGTTGCTTGTCATCCTACGGCAATCTGCAGAATCATTTTGATTAGAGACTCTCTTGGGACAGAAAGTCTGTCAGTGTACATTACAGACAATGACACTTCTAAAATATTACTTCTTTCTCCAAACAGCTGTTCCAGCAAGGGAGATTCATATAGGCAGCCAATGCAGATAAGGAGGCATGTTTGGTTGTAGATGTTAATTTGAAGTGTGATGCTTATTTGGGCCTCATTTAACTTAATGGATGCATCTGTTGATGTGTATGCGCATCCACTATGGGTTTTGCTCAACTAATTTTTTTAACTAGAGCTAGATTAGGGCCACTGTCTTCAGAAAGCCTGAACTGTCAGCTTCTATGGCTCCAACTGATGATATTCAGAGTAAATGTAATTAATAAGTCGTTGGGGTGTTTTTTTTAAGGTTTTCAAACTTTTTTTATTGAAATAAAAACTTACAAAAACAATATCCAATAGAGTGACATAAACTATTACAAAGAAAAAGTAACTGTACGGTGAAAGTAACTATTCATTTACATCAGCGTAATTTTCATGTATAAAGAACATACATTTATATAGTAACAATAAATATTCTGTATCCTAAACTCTGATATAACTCTTACAATGACTATACATCAAACAAATTATAACTATTCTTGCAACTGAGACCATTCATCTGAAATGATTTTTTGATTTGCCAAATATTGTAGTACTGGATAACATTTTTTCATCAAAATTTGAGTTTTAAGGAAATTGCATTGCTGTATTAACACGGTCTGTAATATAAGTGTTTGCGATGGACAGGCTGGCGCTAAAAATCTTTAAGGCTAAAGTGATACCGCAGCTTTTATATGGGGTCCCAGTGTGGATCACAGCCTTGGATAATAACATTGAAGGTGTCCAATCAAAATTCCTACAGAAAATTCTGGGATTCCCAAAGTGCGTACCATATGCAGTTTTGTGTTTAGAAACAGGGATGAATCTTGTGGAAACACAAGCATGGCTAATGTCACTTAAATACTGGCTACGGCTACATTTCCACTCAGACTCAGAGAGCCTTTTATATCAACTGCTCTCAGAATCTAATTTGTCAAATTGGCTAGTATTTATTGAGAGGAAAATAAAATCTATGGGCATTGATTTAGATTCACTTCTTATGCTATCCTTAAAAGAAGCTTATTTGAAACTTAAGCTCAGAATTCTAGATATTGAAATGCAAACGTTATATAGCCTGGCCAACAAGTCCTGCTCCCCGCTGAAGTTCGAACTTCCTCTCTCAGTAGGGAAATTAGCGTCGTATTCTCCTCTCAGCAACGGCGTGCGTTCTTGTTAACGAGATGTAATGTATTACCATCTGCTATCCTATTTGGTAGATTTAACAGGATTGAGTACTCTAATAGACACTTTCTTTGTAATTCCAAGTGTGTTGAAACTATTTCCCATGTATAACTGAACTGTCCTCTTTATGATGATATTCGTTGTATATACTTGGAAGATATCTTAGCAGATATGTTGGGCTGTGCTGATTCAGGCAAAGTCCACAAACTTTTAAATGACACTTGCGCTGAGGTAACTTTAATGGTGGCTAGATTTCTCCAACAGGCCATGGAAATACGACAGAGAATGGTTCTGGAATGACACATTTTATTTGTTTTCATTATTTAATTTGGCTAAACTATTTTACTTATTTTATGTATTTTAGCTCTCTATGTACTCTATAATCTAGGATTTTATATTATTTATATTGCTATTTTACTGCTAAATCTGTTTTATGCCAATAAAGGCTTGCTATTTGCTATTTGATAGGCTGGGTCCCACCTTTCACTAAAAGCAACCAATGAGAGTGGATGGAATGTTGAGAGGAGACTTGAAAAACAGGAGTTGAAAAACAACAGTTAGAGAGGGTAGCCGCAGAGAAAAACTGACAGCTTAGGGGATAAGGTGAAAACATTTTTTTTCTGGCTGAGGGGAACTCTATAGAAGAGCTGCTTGGAATAGGCTGAAAAGTGTAAATTTGCAATTGAAGGGTCCCAATTGTAGGTATAGGATCTCAGTTCAGAAGTTCAGTGGAAGTGAAATGTTTCTTAGACCTTACTTTCCTCAATGTTCTATTCTTATGAATAAAAGTTTCTTGTTTTGATTAACACTGTGGCCTCCATGTCTAAGGGAAGAAGCACCTACACACAATTTAATATCTTGGTCTACCTAGGTATTTTACAGGATGTGAATGAATGGTGGCAGTGGGTGATTGGAACAGTGTTTGAGCCCCAACCCCAATAGCTCTGTGTGAGTGAGGGCTGATTATTAAAGGGGGCTAGGGTAATAATAATAATAAATTTTTATTTATATCCCACCCTCCCCGCCAAGGCAGGCTCAGGGCGGCTTACAAGACATGGAATGAACCATGATTATAACAATACATTATATAATAAAATACAATAAAAAAATTAATAAATTAATTAAAAAACCCCCACTACAGTTAAAGGTGCTACCATACAATGCGGTGTATATGTATATATCAGATGGTTAGGTGTCACTTCAGGATTCCATCTTATAGGCCATTTGAAAAAGGACAGTTTTGCAGGCCCTGCGGAACTGATTATAGTCTCACAGGGCCCGTACCTCTTCTGGTAGTTGATTCCACCAATGGGGGGCCGTTATTGAGAAGGCCTGCTCCCGTGTTGTTTTCAGTTTGGCCTCCCTTGGTCCAGGGATTTTTAAGAGATTTTGGGAGCTAGATCTCAGTGCTCTCTGGGGGATATATGGAGAGAGGCAGTCCCTAAGGTAGGCAGGTCCTCGGCCATATAGGGCTTTAAAGGTAATAACCAGCACCTTGTAACGAACTTGGAACACAATTGGCAGCCAGTGCAGCTCCCGCAGCCTAGGCTGTATGTGTTCCTGCCGAGGTAGTCCCACTAACAGCCTGGCCGCTGCATTCTGCACTAGCTGTAGTTTCCGAGTTCGGTACAGGGGCAGCCCCATGTAGAGGGCATTACAGTAGTCCAACCTCGAGGTGACCGTTGCATGGATCACTGTTGCTAGGTCGCCGCGTTCCAGCTGCTTCGCCCTCCTAAGGTGGAAAAAGGCGGCTTTAGCAGTGGCTGCTATCTGTGCCTCCATTGTCAAGGAAGGCTCCAGTAGCACTCCCAAGCTCTTGACCCTGCGCACTGGTATCAGCGACACACCGTCAAAGGCTGGTAGGGAGATCTCCTCTCCTAGCCCGCCGCAACCCACGCAAAGGACCTCTGTCTTCACTGGATTCAGCTTCAGCCCACTCAACTTGATCCACCCTGCCATGGCCTGCAATGCCCAGTCCAGATTTACCGGGACGTCGCCAGTCCGGCCGCCCATGAATAGATAGAGCTGGGTGTCATCAGCGTACTGGTGACAACCCAGTCCATGCCTTCGGGCAATCTGGGCAAGGGGAGTACACTGTTGGTAGCTGTCTCTGGAAGTAAGAGAGAGGACCCTGAGGTGTGAGATGGTAATAACTGTAGAATTAAAAAGAGACAAGAAGGTGGTGTGATATTCTGACCTGCAGATAACCTATAACCTGAAAAAGAGAGGTTGCAGAGGGCAGTAGGCACTGTGTGACTGAACAAAGGGAATCACAGTGGTGTTTATGAATTACCTTTTCTTCTGGATGTTTGCTGGTGATTTAAGAGGGTTCTACGAAGCCCTGAAGGCAGTATATGGCCTTCCTGTTGATCTCTGAAGAAGTCCTCGGGTTCTCCACAAGGAAAAACAAGGACTGGTTTGACGAGAACAATCAAAAGATCCAAGAATTACTAGCGAAAAAGAGATCTGCCTACCAAGCACATCTTGCTCAGCCCTCCTGTCCCGGGAAAAAAGCAATCTTTCGCGCTGCATGTAGCAACCTCCAGCGCAAGCTTCGAGACATTCAGAACGAGTGGTGGACCAAGCTTGCAGAGAGAACCCAGCTGTGTGCAGACACTGGTGATTTAAGAGGGTTCTACGAAGCCCTGAAGGCAGTATATGGCCCATCATATCAGGCTCAGAGTCCCTTGCGTAGTGCAGACGGCCAAGTGCTCCTCACAGACAAGGCATCCATACTGAACCGGTGGTCGGAGCATTTTCAGGCTCTCTTCAGTGCCAACCACGTAGTTCAAGATTCAGCAATCCACCTCACCCCACTTCAACCAGTGAAAACAGAGTTGGATGAGAACCCCACCCTAGAAGAGACTGTTAAAGCCATCAAGCAACTGAAAAGTGGCAAGGCAGCGGGAGTTGATGGAATCCCACCAGAGATCTGGAAGTATGGGGGCACAGTACTACATAGCACACTTCACAAAGTACTTGTCACCTGCTGGGAACAAGGCAAACTACCACAGGACTTTCGCGATGCAATCATCATCACTCTATACAAGAACAAAGGAGAAAAGTCAGACTGCTCCAACTACCGGGGGATAACCCTGCTCTCCATTGCAGGCAAAATCCTTGCCAGAATACTCCTGAACAGACTGGTGCCCACCATTGCAGAAGAACTCCTCCCAGAGAGCCAGTGCGGCTTCAGAGCTAACAGGAGCACCACCGACATGGTATTTGTTCTCAGGCAGCTCCAAGAGAAATGCAGGGAACAGAACAAGGGTCTATATGTGACTTTTGTCGACCTTACCAAAGCTTTCGATACTGTTAGCAGGAAAGGCCTGTGGCAAATCTTGGAACGTTTAGGATGTCCCCCAAGGTTCCTCAGCATGATCATCCAGCTACATGAAGACCAGCGAGGCCAAGTCAGACACTGCAACGACCTCTCGGAGCCCTTCCCAATAGGCACAGGTGTAAAGCAAGGCTGCGTTCTCGCGCCAACTCTCTTTACGATCTTCTTTAGCATGATGCTTCAAAGAGCCGCAGTAGATCTAGATGATGACGATGGTGTCTACATCCGCTATCACACTGATGGCAGCCTGTTCAACCTGAGGCGACTAAAGGTTCACTCCAAGACAATGGAAAAACTTATCCGAGAGCTACTGTTTGCTGATGATGCTGCACTCGTCTCCCACTTGGTATCAGCTCTGCAGCATATGACATCCTGCTTTGCAGAGGCTGCCAAGCTATTCGGCCTAGAAGTTAGTCTGAAGAAGACAGAAGTTCTCCACCAGCCTGCACCCCAGGAAGATTATCATCCTCCCTGCATCACTGTGGGTGAATCAGTTCTGAAGACAGTCCAGCAGTTCAGCTACCTGGGGTGCATCATCTCCTCAGATGCCAAGATCGACAAGGAGATTGACAACAGGCTGGCAAAGGCAAACCGTGCATTTGGCCGACTGCACAAAAGAGTGTGGAGCAACAAGCATCTGAAAAAAGGCACAAAGATCAATGTTTACAAAGCGGTTGTGATGACAACCCTCATCTACGGCTCCGAATCGTGGGTTTTATACCGTCATTACCTGCGACTCCTTGAGCGCTTTCATCAGCGCTGCCTTCGCACCATCCTCAACATCCACTGGAGTGACTTTGTGACCAACACTGAAGTCCTCAAGAGGGCGGAGGTTACAAGTATCGAGGCACTGCTGTTGAAGACGCAGCTGCGCTGGGCAGGGCATATTTCTAGGATGGAAAACCACCGCCTTCCCAAGATTGCTCTGTATGGCGAACTTTCCACCGGCCATCGAAATAGAGGGGCACCAAAGAAGAGGTACAAGGACTCCTTGAAGAAATCCCTTGGCACCTGTCACATCAACCATCACCAGTGGTCTGACCTAGCCTCAGATCGCAAAGCATGGAGGCACACCATCCACCAGGCTGTCTCTTCCTTTGAGAACGCACGCATAGCTGGTCTTGAGGACAAAAGGAGATTGAGGAAGAATCGCACTGCTACAGCACCAACCCCAAATCAGACTTTTCCTTGCAGCCACTGTGGCCGGATCTGCCTGTCCCGCATTGGTCTTGTCAGCCACGAGCGAGCCTGCAGCAGACGTGGACTACTGCACCCTTCTTAAATCTTCGTTCGCGAAGTCAAGCCGAGAGAGAGAGGATGTTTGCACCCACCTTAGTTTTCTAAATCAGTAGTAGTTATTTAACAGTGCTATCCTAAACAAAGTTATATGTTTCATTGACGTTACTAGGCTTAAAAAGGTATAGCTGTTTAGATTCCACTGTGTAAAAGTGTTATTTTCTGAGTTGTTGGGTAATCAAAATTCAGAACCTAGACAATACTAGTAGTACATTTTAACAGACATTAGTCTAATTTTAAAAAGGAGCTTCTACATCAGTCTTTAAAAGCAACAGATTCAGTTTAGTATAGAGAGTTGTCATGCTGCTGGTTTGTTCTGCTGACAGAAACACACCCACATACCTATTTTCTTCACCACAAATATACATTTAAATTGCAGACTTCTGAAAGCAGAGACTTATCTTGCTTATGCCGCTCTATAAAGCACTATATAGCCTGACAGAGCTGCATTAAAAATAATTTAACATGGTCACATGTTGGCCTGGACAGGTGCATTTTGCATAAGCTCTTTACCCAACATAGCAGTTTGAACATCTCTGTATGTTTACCACAAGAGGTCAGTGTATACTTGTTTGGTTTTTAAATTTGCCACACTGCTTGATGACATTAACAAATGAAACACTGTAAAGCAGGAGAAACGACAAATTCTAAATACATAGTATTTCTTGTTCTTCAGAATGCTATGATAATACAAATTACTAGACCGGTAGCACATTAAAGACCCACAGATTTTCCCAGGCCATAAGCTTTTACAGGTCAAAGTTCACTTTGTCAGATAATTGATTTGATGGCTCTGAGATGCAAATGGACTTGAATTTGTTTTTCTACTTTAGGCTTATATGGCTACTCATCTAAAACTACAAATTGGTAGCATGCTTATGCAAATATGTTTCCAGGCCAGTGCTGAAAGCACTTCTGTATTAACCATGGAGGTTCTAACAACTGTAGCAACATTCATAGGGGACAGTCATAGGGACAAGAACTTTAATGAGCTAAGTAAAATGGGGAAGCTTCAACTAAGAAAAGGTGAAAGATAACAACTGGGTTCTAAAGAGACTGGAGGGGATGGGGGTTACCCTAATGGCCAGTTATGCTGCAATGTCATTTCCAGCTGCACAACCAGAACTGACATCACTGTGCTTCAGGGCACTCTAAGATCCACCTGAAAGACTATGGTGAATCCTTTGGACACCGTTTCTCCCATTTCTCCCCCACTGCCCCATTGAGTGCTGATGGGAGAGTGCCTACTGGCATTCCTTGTCAACAGCGGGCAAATGCCTCTTAGTTTAAAGGGTGAGCCTTCAACAAAGCCTTTTGTGCTTGCCAGTTAAGTAATAAGAGATCACTGACTCCAGGCCCTTTTTCCTTTGTTCTCATTACACTGTCCTTCTTAAATCTCTAACTGGAGCTTCAGTCTAACAGCAAGACTCTAAGAAGTTCTTCTTCAAATTCCACTGATGTCCTTCTGGCTCTTCCTGACTGCAGTCTTCCCACAGTCCTCTGTTTCTCTCATCTCCTCAGAAAAAGAGGCAACTCCACAATGTACCTAATTCCAGAAAGACAATTAGAGTTTAGAGAATTTGTTAATATTTAGTAACTATGCAACTTTAGGGTGATAAAATCTGAGGATGAGCTGTAGCTCATTGGTGGAGCATCTTTTTTTGTGTGAAGATGGTCCCAAATTACACCCCCAACAACTATTGCATATAGTACATAGCCTCTATGTTGGAAGAATTGCAGAATGAAAGTGGATTACATACATTGCTGAACTCTTTGCCCCCAAATCTGCAACTTCTGGGAACCAGTTTTGGAAGAATTAACTTAATCACAAATCTAGATACTAGTTTCAGTCCAGATCATTGGGGGAGGGCAGATTCTGGCAGATTGTGCACAGTACAAAAAAAGAAATGGTTTCCTTCCTCCCCGCTGCCTGAACAGCAGTTACCACATGGTAGAAGTCAGAGCTATCTCTTGACGTGACACTTTGGCACATACAAAAAATGTGGGATGCCCATTTTATGGCTTATATAGCTGATAATATTAGATGTACTGAACATCCAACATCAACATCAAATTTTAGTGCAGTCTGGTGGTTCCCAATTCTAGAATACTTAATGGAACAAAATGAAATTCCTAAAACAATAGATCAGGGGTGGCCAATGGTAGCTCTCCAGATGCTTTTTGCCTACAACTCCCATCAGCCCCAGCCATTGGCCATGCTGGCTGGGGCTGATGGGAGTTGTAGGCAAAAAAACTTCTGGAGAGCTATTGTTGGCCACCCCTGCAATAGATGATATGTCTCTTTGGTAGAATCCTGGTTAACCTTTATTTATATTGTTTCATTTTTATGCTTCTGCTTGATATATAACTGAATATATATGTACAAGGAACATTGAAGTATATCTAGTCCAAATTTATTTATTTATTATATTTTGCTTCATTTTGCCTCATGTATACAACATGTGTGGTGGAAATGCTTTTGTTAAATTCTAAATGTTATATTTGAATGCAAAAAATAATTAAAATGTATTTTAAAAAATGATGGTCCCAAATTTAATACTGGTATCTCCAGTTAAACAAATCAGGCACTATATAGCAGTCTGACTTGCCTAGAGAAGCAGATTCTTTCATCTGGTTTCATAACTAATATGGTGTGGAACAGCTGGTGTGGAAGAACTCTGCTTAAGATGCTGGAGAACCTCCACCAGTCAGAGTAGACAGAATTTGTCAATGGTATGACTTAGTGTAAGACAGGTTCATGTAAACATGATATATTTCTGTACTTGTAGACATACAAGTTCTGTTCTTATTGACTCCTTTGCTTTGTATCCTTATTCAGGCAAGAAAACAGAATCCATCAAGTAATAGAGCTATGTACTTAGACAATAAAGATGACAGCGCAATCTCTAGAAAAGTAGATATGGAGTTGACGCAGGCCTCAGTCCCTCACCATGTGGATTTGCTTGGAGACATGGCAGCAGAACCCATTTCCAACAACTTCCGTGAGCTGAAGCTGCTGAAGGAAATGATGGCTGTTCAGGGAGAACCACAAAAACCCTATCCAAACAGCATTCATGAACCAGACTGTTGCATTACGCTGGGGAAAGATTTCAGTCCACTGGCTTTTCATGGGAGGTAAGACACACAACAAACAAAATCTGTTTCTTCAGATTCATCCTGTTTTTATTTTCAGACTCATTTATTAATAAATGTTTTGCTTAATATATCTTCCTGTAATATCAGGCATGGGGGGGGGGAGTTTAGATAGGAAGCTACCAGCAGTCTGACTTGCCTAGAGAAGCAGATTCTTTCATTTGGTTTCATAACTAATATGCTTTTATGGCTTCTGTGGGTACATTTTTCTGTATTTTTCAATATCTCTTTTAAAACTGATCTTTTAGTTATGCACACAGAATCTTGCTCTGTAAAATTAAACAAATTACTGGTACACCATAAGTCTGTGTTAACAGAACAAATTCCATAATTGCTGTTGACTGCTCTGAACATAAGTGACCTATAATATTACAATTCAGACAGCAAGAGTAATACATGATGTTTCAAAGTTCATTATTTGCAGGGGTCATTTTGTAGAAAAATTGGTGGTGGCGCTCATCCAGGAATTGTTATGCAGCTGCACCTACTATTCAATGGATAAGGAGGTGCAACTCTCAGAAGGAGGAGGTGAAACTCTCAGAAAGGCTCAGAAGCTGTACTCCTGTGAGCTCCCACTGAATTTGAGGCCTGTTTATTTGTCATAATGAGAGTCTATGGGAGGATTCATAGTGCTGTCCACTGTGGATACTGAACAAGATTTTGCTCAAACCAAGTGTACCATTTTAATTTAATATTAGTTTTTAACAAGACAATCAAAATTACTGTGATTGGATGAGAGTTTGTAATCTGTGGAATCCCTCTGTGGAATAAAATATTATAATTTCCTGGAAGGCTGAGTCTTGGAGCCTACCAGCTTTTTGCTGGAAGAAGCGGGTTATTTCCCACTTATCCTTTCTCCCAGTTAAGGTTGCCAGATGGTTTCAACCAAAATAATAGAGCATTACCAATTGTAGTCTTCAAGGAAGGCTCCATTGGTGACGAACGAGGACTAGGGGGAGGGGACCCTCAACTGATCAGGAATTCGGGGATGTATCTAGACAGCGGAACTGGGATACTGCTAGATGCATACCTGTGGGGAGCTGGGTCACAGGTTTTAAGGACTACCTTGAGCCCTTAAGGGATGGGAGGTACAGGGGCGGATGACAGTGGTCAGCTGGTGCATGACCTCAGAAAAAGGGGAGGCTCTGCAGTGACCATAAGGGCTGGACTTATGCAGTAGCCAATAGCCAGTTAATTGGCATTCCCTGATTGGATGCTCATAGCTAGCCAATGAGCAGACTTGGCCTTAGTTACCTAATTGGACTACCAGGTAACAATGGGCCAAGGGGGAGGCTCCAGGATGACCATTAAGGGAAAGAATGGGGAAAATTGTTAAGGTGGGGGGTACTTAAGTCTATCAAGCTTATCTAAAAAGATGACAATAGATGGCCACATTGCTACCTAGGTAACACCCGGTCTATACAAAGAAACTTGGCTCTGGGTGAAGATGTTCTTCCTCCTCTTCAATCTTCTACTGGCACCAGTTTTTGTCTTGAGTTCACTGTGATGGAGTCTGGCACTGCAGGAAGATAGCTGCTGGTGGTGTTAGCCTCCCAAGATGGATTCTATGGTTGAGGCTGGAAACCGCTTGCCTGGACAGTTCCCAGCGGCGCACCTTCTTCTGCTGCTATGGCCAAGATGGGGGTTGCATGGAACGACTGGAAACCATCTGTTCTCCTGGTTAGCACTCCTCAAGAGACATGCAACGTTGTGGCTGTTAGTACTCATAAGTCCCTTACAGTTTGGTAGACAAAACCCATCCTCCTGGCAGATGCGTGTGAGTTGAGTCTCCAGGCACCCTGGCAACCAGGCGGGTGACTATGATGTTCTGGAAATAGGGGTATTATTCTCACAGCACACACTGGGCCTATATGTGCACAGGCCAGCTATGGAAAAGATTTCCAAAGCTTTCTAGTTGACTAGTAGCGTCCCTCCTCCATCTGGTGCTTTCTCGCCAAAATGATCACATGACTAGGATCAAAGATGCTACCTGCTCAGTTCTCTCCATGCCACCCCTGAACACCTGAAGAAACAAGGGTTCCATAGAGTTTGCAAAATGGCAGAAGACTATTCAATGAACAAGAGTTACAGGTAAGTACAATCCTGTTTTCATTGGAAGATTAGCAAGTTCATTGAGTGAAGAAGATGGGTGTGAAGCTCTCAAAGGAAAAGATCATGGAGGACTGCCTTCCCAACAATTATTTAGTGTCCCATATTGACCTTCACCCAGAACTGTTTTGTTGTGAGCTGCCCCGAGCACGCCAGAGGAGGGCAAGATACAAATATAAATGAATGAATGAATGAATGAAAAAAAGAGCAAAGGACTGTCTACAGATGCCCCAATTGAAATACTCAAGGCAGAGTGTGGTAGCCTCTACCAACACAGAAGGATTGTGTGAAGACACTTGGAGCCTATGATAACAATATAAAGTAGTGTTGGGTCTTTAGCAAACTAAAACCAAAGAAAAGGAATGTCAGGAGTGCACAGATGTTTGGCATCAGAAACAAGCATAAAGATAGCATTGTGCAACATGAGTACTGGGAAACAATCCCTGGGGCTAGGGCACTAGACACCCTAACCTTGTGAAACTTCATGAGTGGAGGGGACATAGGTTAGAATCC
This sequence comes from Heteronotia binoei, assembly GCF_032191835.1. Taxonomy (NCBI): domain Eukaryota; kingdom Metazoa; phylum Chordata; class Lepidosauria; order Squamata; family Gekkonidae; genus Heteronotia; species Heteronotia binoei. Next base: position 670,342 of record NW_026800046.1, read on the forward strand.
ACAATGTACTCATTCTCCAGTTGGTTGTACTGTTTACTAAAAAATCCCTTTCATAAATGAAGCACCAGGGAAGTACAAAAAAATCAAATTGGGTTATGCTTCTCTTTCTATTATCTTTAGAAATCCAATAAGTTGTTTACTAGATGGTATTTAACCTCTTCAGTGTCATATTATTTTATTCACCAATAACTGTGTCAAACATACCAGTTTTTTCACCAAACTGTGTCAAATAGTGCAGACAGATTGCTACCTTTGTACACTCTTGGTGGTCATGCCCCTTAGTCCAACAGTATTGGACACAACTAGTACCAAACATAAACCAAATATTACAAACATGCCTTTCAAACCAGAAGTAATTTTACTGGACAACCGGAAATGTTCTGAAACTGACATATCAAAAAGAGAGATAATAGCAAAAACTTTGTTAGCTAATAAATAGAAAGACAGAATTATATCAAATTAAAACAAATTTTGGCATCCCCTGAAGAGTGAAATACACATCCAAATCCTGTTATTGTGTCACCTATAGATATGAAAAAGCCAGAAATTGCTGCTGATAAGGCAGGATAGGCATGGCTTACATAAACAAAGAAATATTAAGAGGCAGTATACTTCATTGATAGGTTCTCAATGACAGCAGCAGAGCAAAATGTTGGCCTGCAAATCCTGCTTGTGAAATTTTTAGAGGGCACCTGTCTACTAGAAACATAATTCTGGACTAAAAGAACCATGGGTCTGACCCAGGAGGGCTCTTCTTATGTTCTGAAGACACTTTCAATTAATGGGATAGCTGATAGTTGGGGAAAAAACAACCTTTAAACACAAGTCTTTTTGGCTGTTTGTTTTTAAAATAAGGGAGATGCTCCTCTTCAGAAAAACATACCCCTTCTCTCTCTCACTTTGAATTTTAGAAAAGGCACTGCTCTCCTGTTTCACAGTTCTCTTTCAAGAAGGCAGTGCTACAGGTGCACATGATTTGCAAACTAAATGCTCAGATGTGCATGGTTTGCAAATCAAGTAAAGATGCTTTTATCTCCCATTTGGGGAGAAAGGAAGGGCATAAATGAAATAAATAAATCAAGTATTATTTTATATGCAACTCAATGCAGAGTTTGTCAACTAAAATGTCCACAAGTAATCAGGCTAGCAACTAGTATTTCTACACATTCTCCTTTTGCCTCTCATGCAGTGGGAAAGAAAACATACCTTCCCCATTTCTTCCTCTGTCTACAACATGGGAGGGGGAGACAGAGAATGCAACTTGTGGCTATCTGCACCTATGGCTGATAGGGTTGCCAAATCCAATTTAAGAAATATCTGAGGACTTTGAGGGTGGAGCCAGGAGACACTGGGGGTGGAGCCAGGAGCAAGGTTGCAACAAGCATAATTGAATTCCAAAGAGAGTTCTGGCCATCACATTTAAAGGGACTGCACACTTTTTAAATGCCTTCCCTCCATTGGAAATAAGGATAGGGGCACCTTCTTTTGGGACTCATAGAATTGGACGCTATGGTCCAATACTTTTGAAACTTGGCAGGTATTTTGGGGAGAGGCACTGGATGTTATGCCGCAAATCTGGTGCCTCTACCACAAAAAACAGTCCCTCCAGAGCCCCAGATACCAGTGGATCAATTCTCCATTATACCCTATGGGAATCGGTCTGCATAGGGAATAATGGAGTGCCCAGCGGACATTTCCCTCCCTTCCCACTTTCTGATGACCCTGAAGTGGAGAGAGAGCCTCTAAACACGGGGGGGGGGGGGAATCCCCTGCCCCCATCTGGAGATTGGCAACCCTAATGGCTGAGCACCAGCATTAGAAGCCTTTTCAACCAAGATCCCCACCTGTGCTGCTGTGAAACAAGAAAACCACCACTTTCCCTTTCTTTTTCCTTACTTGGGAGCATCAAAGCTTACAGTCCACAGCTGCTGTTTTGCACTTTCTCCCTGCCACCTTCTTCACCTGCTGGACTCCTTCCCTGGGCCTGCAGCCATCTTTGGTTGGCAAGGGCTTCCAGAGCAGGCCAAGCTCCTCCACTTGCCTCCCTGCACTTCTCCCAGTCTGCTATCTACTGGCCCGGGCAACCCTAATTTTTTTTTTCAGCTTTTGTTCTGGACAGTGAGTGAAAAAACTGGACTGCCTGGGACAATATTGGACACCTGGCAACTCTACTTGCAGTATCACTTTTTGACTCCCTCCCCCAAGAAGGGTAATTTTGAATCTTGTCTTCTAAACGTCAAGCTTGTAGGAAGAGAATCCCAGTTGTATAGAATATCAAAATAGCAGATATGGCAAGGATAAACAGATATGACTTGACTTGTGAGAGAGCTTTCCCCTCATTCCTGACATGATACTTGAATGAGATGCGTATTTGGAGTGCATAAGCAAGGGCAGCCAACCCCTGTCCTGCTTTTCCTTGTTGTGATCAGTTTCTTTTTCTCTCCCAGCTGAATGCTGAAACCAGAAGTCAGTCAGACTAGATGGGGGGAGGGGTGGCGGCTTCAAGCACTGGAGTTTAGGGTTGCCAACCAGCAATGGGTGGAGAGGAAGAGGAGCAACTGGAGGGGCAGAGAGTTGGGGAAAAGGCATATTGTGATGCTCTAGGAATTTCCCAGATCTCTATGGTAAAAAATGTAGAGATATGGGGAATTCCCAGAACATCGCACAATGCTGTGCCCACTCAGTTTTGCTCCTGTTGCTCCACTGAGGGAAAGTGGGGGCTGAAGTAGCGAGGGAGGGAGCTTTGGTTGCAACATAGTAAGTCTAACTGGAGTGTGATGTAGGATGGGGCAATATTTAGTCTTCAAGATCCATGCACTTTGTTTTTGCTTTTAAAAAGATATTACACATCAATGTGCAGGGTTGCCACTTCTTTCTCCTCCCCAGGGCTAACAGCAGCTGGGAGGAAGGTTGTACTGGGGAAAAGGTGCAGCTGCTTAGTGCTCTTTTCTGAAATTACAGATGGATCAACAGTTCTTTCTTGCCTAGAGAGATGATTTAATCCTTTTGTATCACTTAATATATCTAGTCCAATGTGGACTGTGAAGACTGGCAGTGGATGTCTCCAAATTGTATGCATGGACATAATAGAAAACAAGATTCAGTGTGATGTACACTGATAAACATTAAGACATCAGGGCTTCTGATGAATTTTTCAGTGGTATGTATCATGATGCTTTATAGAAACCTACAAGTAGGGGACCTACAAGAACTTGAGGACATCTCATTTTCCCCTGAATCTCCCCTCCCCAACTATTCCTTTTTCCCTCCTCCAGGCAGCCCCCTATATCCTGTCTCCTTTCCCTGCTTCCTTTACTCATTCCCACTCACAAGACAACCTACCTTTTATCTGCCCCACAATCTCCAGTATTTATTTATTTACTTTATTTACACCCCCACCTTTCTCCCTAGTGGAGACCCAAAGTGACTTATATCATTCTCCTGGCTTCCATTTTATCCTCACAGCAACCCTGTGAAGTAAATTAGACTGGAAATGACTGACTGGTTTAAGGTCATTGAATAGGCTTTCCAATCCCCAGGTCCCAGCGGCGGATCCCCTGTTTTTACAGGCTTCTCCCCGACCCCAGACAGCTGGCAGGTGGGGGAAGCCCTGCCCCCCACAATCACCATGTAGTTTTAGAGCCCCTATCCTTCATTATTTCCTATGGAAGAAAGGCATTTAAAAAAGGTGTGCTGTCCCTTTAAATGTGAGGGCCAGAACTCCCTTGGAGTTCAATTATGCTTGTCACACCCTTGTTCCTGGCTCCACCCCCAATGTCTCCTGGCTCCACCCCAAAGTCTCCTGGCTTTGCCCCCAAAGTCCCCAGGTATTTCTTGAATTGGACTTGGCAACCCTATCACTGAATGAAGGCAGAGTGGGGATTTGAACTTGGATCTTCCCCACTCCTAGTCTGAAACCCTACCCACTGATCCACACTGATTTTTGTGTGGTGGCTCCTGTTGAATAGTAGCAAGCTAGATCTGGAGATGGCCCACCTGCTCATCCTCCCCTGCCTTTTAGAGACAAAAACCATGGTGTGAAAACTCACAGTATTGTTGTAGTTACCTAGCAATCTCCACAATACTTGCTGCAGAGAGTATTTTCTTCTTAAAGGTACAGGTGCTGCTATTATTTTGAGCTTTTAACCGCCAATAATTTTTAAAAAGATTTCAGATTTCATGATAAGGAAACACGATGATAAAACTAAAGAATGGGGTCTGTGTGTTAGTTCAGAAAAAATATAGCTGGCAGGGTGCAATAAAAGTGTTTAAAATTATACCAGTATTCAGCCAGTGAACAGAGGTCTCCCCCCCACACTCTTTGAACACTAGAATTTTGCAATGCAGTCCTAAACAGTCACACCTTCTGAGCTCATTGACCTGTGTGATGTATGTGTGTATCTATATATATGTGTGTGTGTGTATACCTTTACGTGAACCCTAGTTTCTTTTTTCTCTCAAAGCCTCTGTAGGAGGGACCTCACTTAGGTCTTGTGGTTGCAGCCTCCCACTGGGTGCATATTTATTGGTCCCACCTGTAAATGATTTCTCCCAGCTGGAACCTATAAAGAAGCCTGTTGGTGGAAGTATTGTACTTTCCTGTGTGCTGGCTAGTGGCTACAGAGCAAGAATGAAGGGTGATCAGAAGAAGGATAGGTATGTTCCTTTCTACTACAATCTCAATGGACTTTGAAAAAGTAAAACTCTGTTTAGGAATGCAATGCCAGACACCCAGTGATATTAACTAAAGGCAAACCCAAGAGTGTAGCATTTAAAAAAAATCAAGTAATTAGTAATGGACATGAGGGAACTTACAAAATTTGCAGGGGGCATCTCACTACCCCTGTTTCTTCTTTTCCTTGCCTAAAAGCCCCTACAGCCTCCTTATCCTGGGTCTCACTCTCAGCTTAATCTACTTCACAGTGTTCTTGTGAGACAAAATGGAGGAAAGCAGAACAATGCAAGCTGCTTTGAATCCTCATGGTGGAGACTAGAGGAAAGTAAATTAGGTACTGTATCTCAGTGCCTTCCTGATATGAACTAAATTAAATTAATGAACTGGATCCAGTACGTGAGGGAGTAGCCAAAATAATCCAGTTTAGCCTGGGAGCATGGGAGCTAAGCAGGGTCAGCCACAGTTGGTACTTGGGTGGAAGATAGGGTTGCCAGGTTTGTGTTGGTAAATACCTGGAGACTTTGGGGGTGGAGCCAGGAGAGGGTGGGGTTTGGAAATGGGAGAGACTTCAGCATGGTATAATGCCATAGAGTCCACCCTTCAAAGTAGCCATTTTCTCCAGGGGAACTGATCTCTACCAGCTGAAGATCAGTTGTAAAAGTGGGAGATTTCCAGGCCCCACCTGGAGGCTGGCAACCCTAGTGGGAGACCACCAAGGAAGACTGGGGTTGCTATGTAGAAAAAGGCAATGGCAAACTACCTCTGCTCATCTCTTGCCTGGGATGGGGTTGCTATGAGTTGGTTGTGACTTGATGGTACCTTCTTCTTGCCCCATTAGAGTCTCAGTTTTTGGGTTCCATCCAAATAGTCACAATGACTCCATTTATAAAAAGTCTCAGGCTAGTTCCTTTTATTCTAATAGCAAAGTCATCCAAATCTTTGGATACTTAAATCTGGTGACTGGAGCTGTGAATGGGCAAGACAAATCTTTCTGCAAACCTGAACAAGGCTGCATGGTTGTAGAAAATTATGAAATCTAAATATATATATACATTGAGGAGTTTAAAAAATGCAAAAATGATAAAAGTGTCTGTAGCTTTAAGCAATGGACTGCCTCAGTGGCTGCTGTTAGGCCACCACAACATTCCGAGGCTGGGTTTCAGTGATTAAAAATCCAGGGGAAGGGGGCAAGGCCCTTCCCAGGCCTATTTTAACCTTTAAGGGGAGGATTCATTGGGACTAGGCCTGATTAGGCTTACCCGTTCCAGGCTGGAAAATTCCTGGAGATTTTGTGACCAAATTGGAAGCAGATAGGTTTTGGGGAGAGGAGCCAAATATAAATCCGCAGAGTCCAACCTCCAAATCAGGCACTTACTACTTTCAAGAGTTTGACTTTCCAGGGAACTGAAATGGCATCCGAAGTCTCATGAGAAGAGGTCTCTGGGGAGTTTGGGAACTAGCATGCATGGTTAGATATTTTTGAGAAAGTATGGGGATAGAAGGAAATAAGAAGGATGATCTCATTTGGCTTTTGGGAGGAGATGTCATTTAGGCAGGTAGACAGATAGCTGATGATAATAGGGTTGCCAAGTCTGACTCAAGAACTATCTGGGGACTTTGGGGGTGGAGCCAGGAGCAAGGGTGTGACAAGCATGATTGAACTCTGAATGGAGTTCTGGCCATCACATCTAAAGGGACTGCACATCTTTTAAATGCCCTCCCACCATTTGGAAATAATGAAGGATGGCGCACCTTCTTTTGAGGCTCATAGAATTGGATCCCATGGTCCAAACTTTTTGAAACTTTGGGGGCTGTTTTGGATGTGGTGCCTCTACCTCAAAAAATAGTCCCCCCACAGATCAGTTCTCCATTATACCCCATGGTCTCCATGGATATAATGGAATACCCGGCAGACATTCAAGCCCCTTCCACTTTCTGATAACCCTGAAGAGGGAGGAGGGCCTCGAAACCAGAGGATCCCCTGCTCCCAAGTGGGAACTGGCAACCCTTGGTGATAAGCAAGATGGCAGGTTGCTGCCCCCAAATCTGCTTCTTGAGGTGACCTGAATATAGAGCTGACCCTGAATAGTACACCCACAGAGGCATATCTTCTGATTATTAGGTGAGGTAAAGTATATTATTTGTTTCTTGTTTGTAGGATGTGTTATGCAGTAGAAAAGCCCACGGTATCCTACATAAACCAGAAATAATGTATTTTTTCTAAATTCTTAGGATGATTACTTCACCCACAATAGTTGATTTATGTAATGTGTTCTTTGCAGGTTTTTTTTTTAAATAAGCAAGCTCTGATAGATTCAGATTTTAATCTTTCTAGGAGTGATAGGAACAACTTTACCTCTTCAGTTATGCCAGTGACATGTGAAAACCAATCCTCTTTAAGGTTTCATTGACAGCTGTTTTCATCATGCAATCCTGAGACAGAAAATCACGGACCTGATGTTAATGAATATGCCTGAGAAAATGAATTGTGCTAATTGTCCAGTCCAGTCAAGGTGGAGTGGGGGAAAGGGGAGAAGGAATAGGGAAACAGGCCTGTGTTTACCAGATATTCTGGTGTCCTTTATGAGGAAAAAGTTCTGCAGATTGTCAAAGTTGTTTGAATTTTTTAAAAATAGATATTTTACAGAATGGTAGTGTTTTTGTTTTTGTTTTGCCATGGGCATAGGATTGCTAGGTTTGCTTCAATTTACAAGAGATAGTACAGAATAGATAAAACACTGTAGAGATTGAAAGCTTGTATTCTTTCATTAAAAGAAGTCAAGAAAATCCCTTTTCTTTTCATGCCTCTTGTCTAAAATATACCACAGTAAAAGGCCCTTTTAAAAGTTCCAGTATTGTTGGGTTTTGTTTTTTTTTTTACTTGAGGTCAGTTAAAGCTTTATAAATGGCAATAATTGTGCCCCACACTTGTCAGGCAAAATTACAGAAAACAATTATTTTAAATGATAAATTCTATACCCTCAACTCCCCCCCCCCAGCTATTAAAGAACTCATGTTTTTATCACATGTTAATAGTAACATGTATTCAGGAGGTTGCCATTAGAAATCTGTTCATAGTTGTATAACAGTATTAAAAAAGATTATAGAGCCAGAAATATTTGTTCCAGTCCATTTTGCTAGAAAACAGAATATCTCCATACAGCAAGAAATATGGGCAGTTTATACAGTTTATGCATTTAATCTATAGGTAGTACTTTCTGCCCTCTAACAGAAGTACCCTGCATTAACTTGAAAAAAAAAGACACGCAAGACAGTTAAAAGAAAATCAACGCAGGGAACTTTTCAGACTTGTGTGTATCCTGCTTATGAAAGGAGCATTATTTGTTTGGCTTCAGATCTTGGACCTATTATTTCAGATTAGAACATGTGACATAATTATAATCTGTCTTTGAGCATACTAGAGAGTGCATTTCTTCTCATCTTGCTTATTGCAAATTGTCCCATTTGGAATTCATTGTAAGGACTTTTGAAGGGGAGACCCCTGAATAATTATGAACACCCCTATAATAATAATAATAATTGAAAATATGGTTGTGCCTTCAAAAGAGAATGTCTGATGCAACATTTAGAGTGACTGTTAAGAGGCCCCTCAGAGGAGCTTCTGCTAAACTGTTAAAACCAGACAGCCCAAATGGGTGTGAGTGACAGATGTGTATTGATGGCAGACACGTTTCTATAAGGAAACTCCTTGCTGAATAGATAAGCAGACACACTGGAAAACTACCAGGGAGAAAGGGGAGGGGGGAAGTGAATCAGATAATGTGTAAGGGGCCAACCTGCAGGTTTGCTTTTCCTTAAAGCAGATGGTCTGAGAAGTATGCGGGGTTCATTATTTTTGGCAGCCTTGATGCTCAAATGAACCTTGCTATTGGTGCCAAATAGTAAAATACCTCGTTTTCAATCAGTAATGTGCGCCTCGTTATTTCCCTGCTACACTTTCTGTATGAAGCCCATGATATTGGCAGACATATGTTTGCACTATGAGTTCTTACTCAAAGTGTTCTTGGTGAAATGACATTCAATCTTCAGAATTTTAGTCAACAAACTGCTCTCTTGGATCTAATTTGAGGCTCTAGGGCTTTCAGAACATTTCACTGAGTAGGGATAAATAATGTGATATGTCCTTAGACCATTCAGTCTGAGGAGGGGGAAAAAAATACCACCATGGTATGGTGTGACTGGAAACCTGAAGGCCTATAATATGTACTAGGTATGTGTAGGGACGTCAGAATTTGATAATTGGGAATTTACTTGGGAGAACTTGGGAAGAGAAGAGTTTTGAGTATGAATGTTTTATAACCAGCACATTTTGTAACACTGAATGCCTGTGTTGCCAGTTCTCTGGTTGTTCCATAAATAAATACGAAATGTTGAGGACGACGATTACATTGAATCAGCTTGCTGCTCAGTCCCTTTTTTCAATCTGTTTTTTTAGCTCACTTTTCTGAGACTTCCACCGACATTAATTAGATTTGTGTCACTGATACTGGAGATGTGACTTTAAAGCAATGACTTGTGATTTAAATCAGTATCTTGCATCTCTTCTGAAAGGAGAATATACCAACTCTGGCACCAAATTATTTAAGAAATAGTAGATATCTAATTCAACTTTTAAATCCTCTTTTAACAATTATCTGAAGCAAAAGTTCTTCCTGCACCCCAGCTTTAATACAGTTATATCTGAGAACAAGCAGTTAGGTTGTCAGGCTAAGATAAGGGATCCACCTTTAACACCCAGGGATATTTTTCAGTGAGTCTAGATGACCCCTGGTGGCCAGGAGCAGGCAGTCAAATCCAACAATTTTGCCGAGGCCTCATGTGTCACTTGACTTGGTTCCACCAGAAGGAAAGGCTGTCCTGGGCCCAGTGCTGCTGCTGGCACCCAGGACCAAGCTAGCACCCTACTGACACCCTTGGCCTTAGAGCTGCTGCAAGAACTGGAAATGAGTTTGAACCTGAGCCATGCCTTGCTGCCAGGTTCAGTTTAGACAGAGACTGGCTTCAGCAGCAGTTAGCACCTGCAACAGCCTTGTGTTGTTGGCTGATGACATCATCAGCCTGCAGTAAGGAAATCCCAGCCTCCTTAGACAAGACGAGAGCTATCCAAAGGAATTTAGTTGGGCAGAGCTATCCAAAAGAATGCTGCTGCCTCCATCTGGTCTGCAAGTTTGGTGTAGTGGTTAAGTGTGCGGACTCTTATCTGGGAGAGCCAGGTTTGATTCCCCACTCCTCCACTTGCACCTGCTAGCATGGCCTTGGGTCAGCCTTATCTCTGGTAGGAGTTGTCCTTGAAAGGGCAGCTGCTGTGAGAGCCCTCTCCAGCCCCACCCGCCTCACAGGGTGTCTGTTGTTGGGGAGGAAGGTAAAGGAGATTGTGAGCTGCTCTGAGACTCTTCGGAGTGGAGGGCGGGATATAAATCCAATATCATCATCATCTTCTTCTTCTTAATTGCGTCCCAATTAACTTGCTGACCAGATGTAGGCAGCAGCATTCCGATTATGCATGAATTTGTGAAAGAACTGAACATTGTGAATATTTTCTATACGTATCCTGCATGTTTTGCAAGATGCTCCCTGGAGGAAGGACCTGGCGGTCCGAAACGGGCTTTACTCTGCTAGTGGTCCATTGGAGCTCTTTTCTGGACTTATGATGTTTTGGACTTTTTGCACAATGGTGTATATATGTGCATAAGTATGCACATGCAGTATGTAAAATTATGAGGTTGCTGAAATGCACTTTTTCTTGTTTGAATTATATTTTGTAATAGCATTTTTCACAGAGTGGTTTGTTTCATTTCGTCCCACCTGGAGATTGGCAACCCTAGCCTCCACAGAACTTGAGGTGTTTGTCAGTGGCTGGCAACCCTAGTTTTCCTTAAATCATAAAAAGTCCAAAGTGAACTACTGACATAATTTCGCTTCCTAGCAGTTGCACACCCCTGGAAGTAACTTAGTCTAATATCTAGTGAGTTAATATACTCTCTTCAATATATCGTTTTAGGAGGTGATTGCAGTTACGCTTAACTATTTGTTTTCTTTGTTTTTAAAGGTACCATTTTAGTTTGCCCAAATTCTTCTGCACAAGATCTAAAGACAGCTCTTTTACAGAAAGAACACCTCTGTTGAAAGTTTCTTCTGAAGAAAATGGGTAGGAAAATTGTATTTGACGTTAAGGTCTCAATATGTGTTAATCTTGAATGGTAAATTTCTGATTGCACATCTCTGATTTTATGTCCTTTTTGCCTATTTTGTAGACTTAGAGTCTCCATTCTGAAAATCTTTTCTGCATGGTGGTGCTACATGCATTTGAGAAGGGAATAATATATGTCTCATACTGTGAGTGATGGTCTGGAAACTTTCCGTGCTAGGACCACCAGAGCCACTAAGAGTATGTGGTATAGGGATGCCAATTTTGGATTGGGAAATTTCTGGAGATTTGGGAAGGGGAGGGACCTCAGCAAGGTGTAATGCAGTACAGTCCACCCTCCACTGCAGCTGTTTTCTTCAGGGAGCTGATCGATGTAGACAGTTGTAATTCCAGGAGATTTCCAGGCCCCACCTGGAGACTGGCAGCTCTATCTGCTTTAGCAGATAATGTTCATAGGCTTATAAACCCCATTTGGAATGTTGTCACAATGAAGTGCTTTTCAACATCCTTCATGCAAAGGACCTCTAGACAACATGAGCAAAAGCACGTTAAGGGCTTGTTAAAAAGAAATATGGTTTGTATCAGGCATAAATTTCCTCAGCTTGAAGTGATTTTTGTTTCTTCTAGAACAGTGTTCTCTTGAAATGAAAGAATTTATCAGGAGATCAGCTTGAAGCACACTGAGAACATTTTAACTGATCCTAGACAAATACAGATTGCCATGCTAAGCACTCACGTCAAGGTTGTTCATCTTAATGCTAGTTATGAGAGAGGCTCTCCCACCCCCACACTCTTATGGAATGCAATATGTTTTTGGTTGCTGCTCTACTGTGAAGCAAATGAGAAGATTCCTGTTCCACAGTAGTGGCTAAAGTGTGGGCAATGTAATTTCAAAACTTTAGGAAAGACATTAAATAAATAAATTTATATACTAAGAATTGGTGTACTAATATCAGTAGTGTAAAAACATAGCAAGGAAATACTACTTCACCAGAAAAGATGGTGAAACTAATTTTCTTCCTAAAAGGTACTTAGGAAAGGAAAAGTCCCCTGTGCAAGCAACAATCATTTCCGACTCTGGGGTGACGTTGCTTTCACAACATTTTCATGGCAGACTTTCTACGGGGTGGTTTGCCATTGTCTTCCCCAGTCAGCTACACTTTCCCCCCAAGCTGGGTACTCATTTTACTGATCTTGGAAGGATGGCAGGCTGAGTCAACCTCAAGCCGGCTACCTGAAAACCCAGCTTCCGCCGGGGATTGAACTCAGGTCGTGAGCAGAGCTTAGGACTGCAGTACTGCAGCTTTAACACTCTGCGTCATGGGGCTCTTAAAAGGTACTTAATCAATGCACAATTCATTCCATAAACTCTTTCTACAGGTCCCTTCTTGTTTTCTCATCCCAGAATTCTTTCCTGTATTGTTGCCAATCTCCAGGTGGGGCCCGGGGACATCCTGGAATGAAAATTGATCTTCAGATGAAACAGCACCCCTGGAGAAAATGGCTGCTTTAAAGATGCCAGACTCCATATGGAACCTGGGGATCCCCCTGAATTAAAGCTCAGCTCCAAACTACAGAGATCAGTTTCCCTGAAGATGGATGCTTTGGAGGGTAGACTCATGGCATGGGGCCCTGTCCTCCCCAGACTCCATCCCCAAATCTCTCTACCCCACATCCCCCATAGGTAGCAAAGAGGGACCTGACAACCCTAAGGTGGACACAATGGCATTAAACCCAGCTGAGGCCCCTCTCCAGTTCCACTCCTCCAATATTCAGGTATTTCTCAACCTAGAGCTGGCAATTTACTCTCTGGTCATTTGGGTTTCTACCTTACTAGGTAAGCTCATTGCTGAATTGTGGTGGGCATAGTTCTGTTCTCAAAAGTGTAGTATCCTTAATCTTTGCTGTGTCCCAGGTTGTTAATACTACTGACGGGTCTGGTTTTAAAAAGTGGTGTGCACTGATGTTTGCCAATAATGTTTTGCAGGTTAACATGCATGGCTGTTCATAACACAGATTTCACCACAGATGATGATTCTTGGGAAAACAGTTCTGCTGAGTTTGAGCAAAGGTTTCAACCAGGAAGTAAAAGGACCAGCTTGTCCAAATCTGCTACCTCCTCAGAGAAATGTGAAATCTTGGACACCTTTCATGGCAAATTCAATTTACATAAAATGAGGTATATGTCCGCCTTATGTTTTTCCATTAATATTTCTGCAAATGTCAACAGCTAAGGGAAAGAGTAATGAAACTGATTTTTCCTTCAGCAAATGAGTAAAGCAACACTCCATATTTTTTGTCTTATCATGCCATTGATTTTCAGGCAGAACATCCAATGAAATAGATGATAAAATCCCTTCAGATTTATAGCCCCATGTAATGCTAGGGGCTAAGCAAACAATCCTCTTAAGCTTTCAGAGTTAGTTTATGTGAAGGGAAAACATGTCTATGTTTATAACCTTGGTTGGTCTTACAATCACTTATTTTTAAAAAATCCTATGAAACCACTTCCGTGGTGAACTTAATTATTGATGCTTGGGTAGTTTACTAAACCTTATTTAAGAAAATCTGGTATAGTTTCTGCATTTCACTTTTAACATATAATATAATATTAATCCTTAGGGTTAGTAATTTATGCTAAAGACTTTCTGGGTTCTTAACTTCCATGTAGAATTATGGCTGGAGAGAAAACATATTTCTGGCTTTTCTCTGTTACCTTTTATGGGTTACTGCACTATGGTAGCCACTTTAACTCTGGTCGCTCCCTCAGTGTTTCTGTTATGCACCATTGTGGGCAGTGTCAATTGTGAGGTTCTTTTCCCTGGAAATGGAACCCCTCCAATGGTTCTGAACCCTTCTCTTATTTTAGAATTTGATCCTAGCTTTCACACATACTGAATAACACATGGGCAGCCAAACCCAGACATATGTGGTAGCTGGCCGCTTGGGCGTGGGCGGATCTACGGCGCCGCTCGTTGGCTTCCAAAGGGGAGACATTATGCCACACTTGGAGAGGGAAGAGCGGCCTGACAAGCGAGAGACAACCCGTCGCAATGGTGATTCCATCCAGGCGCACGCCATTGGCTCGCTGCCAAGGTGGGGGAAGTGCAGGCTCATGTGGAACCATGGGATTGGCCAGCCCATTGCACGTGACCGGGCAAGGGGGTGGAAAGCCTGTGCCTGAGAGGCCGTCAATCCCCACACTCCCTTCTGCTGTCAGAGACTCTGCCATACCATACCATACCAAACCTTTAATGGCATAATAGATTCAGATAAAAATACACAGAATATAAAAATTTAAACATTGGAGAGATTCTGCCAAAGGCAGGCTGGCGGGCAGAGGCATGCGCAGACAAGCAGGAAGTGCCAAGTGCAGGAGTTCCCTTGTAAGCCGAAATGCCCTCAAAATGAGGATGGGGAATTAGTCAGGTGGGCACCTGGCTCACTAGGGATCTTTTCCCAATGTATACAAGATTAACCATCCAGAGAGTAATGCTTAAAATAATAGGGACTCTAATTAAGTAAAACAATTACAATTTATTCTAGAAAATATAGGCATACATACAAGATAGAATACTCATACAATCATACATACAGTCCTAGGAAATATATAGAGAGATATAGAGGAACACATGGGTAGACAAACAGCGTGATATTTACCTATCGTAGTCTTCAAGAAGGCTCCAATAGCGACATAAGAGGATGGGGGAAATGGACCCAAAACTGTGGCCAGAATTGGGGATGGATCTAGACAGCGGTACTGCTAGATGCACACATGAGTGGAGTTGGGTCAGAGGTTAAATAGACTACCTTAGACCCTCAGGGGCTGGGAGGTATGAGGGAGGAGAAAGGGGAGGCTCTGCAGTGGCCATAAGGGCTGGACATCTGCAGTAGCCAATAGCAAGTTAATTGGTGGCACCTAATTGGGTGCCCATGACTGACCAATGAACAAGCTTGGTCCAGGAGTACCTGAGTAAACTTTCAGGTTGAAAAGGACCTGGGGGAGGCTCCAAAGTGACAGTTGGGAAGAAGAATAGAAGTGATTACTGGGTGGGGAATACTTAAGACTAAATGGACTTATCTAAAAGGGTGACAACAGAGAATCAAATGCTGGCCTAGGTAACACCCAGCTCATACAATGGAACTTGGCTGTGGCTGAAGATGGTCTTCCTCTTCTTCAGTCTTCTTCTTGGCACCAGTCTTTGTCTTGAGTTCTGTTAGACAAAGGCTTAGGCAGTCTGGCAGGATCCATGCCTGGTTAAGCTTGATTGCCTTATGTAGAAGTTGAAGCAGCTGTTGCATATGGAGTCAGGAAAACAAGATGGATTCTGGTGGTGTTAGCCTTTGGTTCATGGAAACAGGCTGGAAACTGTTTGCCTGTACAGTTCATGGTGGTGTGGCTTCTTCCACTGCAGCGGCCAAGACTGGGCACACAAGGAGCAGCTGGAAGCTCGTCTGTAGTTCTGGCTAACACCCATCCAGAGATGTAGAATGCTGCTGCAAAGCTGAGGCTTATAGTATCCACATAAGCCTTAGCAACCGTGGGCAAAGTCCACTTCTTAGAGCAGATGTGTGCAAGTCAAAACTCCAGGCACCCTGACAACCATACTGGTGATAACGATGTCCATGTGTATGAAAAGTAGGGGGCTTTTCCTTACACCCTGACCTAGACAGTGGCTGGAATGTGTGCCTGGGAGCTATTTTTGCAGGTATGACGTTGCGCCTCTCGGGGGGGGGGGCGGCGTGTCATGGGCCAAACTGTTTAGGAAGTTGCCTAAGCCTGGCCACATCTGGCCAAACTGCTTAGGAAGTTGCCTAAGCCTGGCCACATCTGGCCAAACTGCTTAGGAAGTTGCCTAAGCCTGGTTTGGAGGCCCTCCTCCTGCTTCAGGGTCATCAGAAAGGGAGGAGGGAAATGTCTGCTGGACACTCCATTATTCCCTATGGAGAATAATTCCCATAGACTTGAAGGCATTTAAAAGGAGCACAGTCCTTTTAAATGTGATTGTCAGAACTCCCTTTGGAGTTCAATTATGTTTGTCACATCCCTGTTCCTGGCTCCACCCCCAAAGTCTCCTGGCTCCAGTGTTCCCTCTAAGCTGAGTTAGTGTGCGCTAGTTCACAATTTTTTAGCCTCCAGCTCACACATTTTTGTCTCAGCTCAGAAAAAATGGCCCTAGAGCAAACTAATTTATGCAGTAGCTCACAACTTTAATGCCAGTAGCTCACAAAGTAGAATTTTTGCTCACAAGACTCCACAGCTTAGAGGAAACATTGCCTGGCTCCACCCCCAAAGTCCACAGATATTTCTTGAATTGGACTTGGCAACCCTGCCCCTACATGAGGCCCAACTTTCTAAGCACATAGTCAGGTGCATTCATTTAATGAGTAGTTCCAGGGATAAATGGTTACTTTCCATTTGATAGAAAATAACTGGAAGAATCCTCAGGTGGAAACCCCTGCATTAAGGGCAGAGAGAATTGGTATTTGCTGATGAAAGGAGGAAAGGACAAAAATGTTTGTGTGGTGATTAGGGACAGAGCCCTATGAACAGTTGCTACTATGTGATCCTAAGGTTTACTCAAGGATCATGAGAGGGACAAATGCTGTATATATTTCCAGAACAAGCATATGTGAATTCCCAAGGATTCCTAAGGACTGGAACCCCTACATAGAGTTGGCAATCCTCAGGTGGGGGCAGGAGATCTCCTGGTTTGGAGGCCCTCCTCCTGCTTCAGAGTAATCAGAAAGCGAGGGTGTGGGGGAGGGAAGGAGGGAAATGTGCCCCTGGGGGGGGGGGAGCTCAATTAAAATCAACCTCATTCCAAGTCTGGGACGTTCAGAAGTGGGAGGTTGCAATCTGGGGAGTGGCTCTGGTCCATGTTCGGTATGGAAAGTTCAAGGGCGAGAACCCCCTCATCATCCTAGACCCTTGCCAATACGGCTTTCGCCCGGGTTATGGGGTGGAGACAGTACTGGTCGCCCTGGTAGACGATCTTCAACGGCATCTGGATCGGGGTGGTGTGGCGGTGCTGATGTTGTTGGACCTGTCGGCTGCGTTCGACATGGTCGACCATCGGCTACTGACCCGCCGCCTCGCCGACGTAGGGGTGAGGGGGTCTGCCTTACAATGGCTCCCCTCCTTCCTCGAGGATCGGGGACAAAGGGTGGCAATTGGGGGCGAGCGGTCCCAGAGGCGCACACTGGACTGTGGAGTGCCTCAGGGGGCAGTTCTCTCACCAATGTTATTTAATATCTATATGCGCCCCCTTGCCCAGATCGCCAGGAGACATGGACTTGGGTGCCATCAATATGCAGATGACACCCAACTCTATCTGCTAATGGACGGCCGGCCTGACTGCATCCCAGAGAATTTAGACCGGGCCCTGCAGGATTTGGCAACTTGGTTGAGGAGGAGCGGGCTGAAATTGAATCCAGCGAAGACAGAAGTCCTCTGTGTAGGTCGGGGTGCTCGGGGAGGGGAAATATCTCTCCCTGTCTTCGACGGGGCGCCGCTAAAAGTGGCGCACCTGGTTAGGAGCCTGGGAGTTTTACTGGAGCCTGCACTATCAATGGAGGCCCAGATTGCAGCCACTGCCAAGTCAGCCTTTTTCCATCTAAGGTGGGCAAAGCAGTTGGCTCCCTTCCTAGAGCGCCAAGATCTGGCAATGGTGCTTCATGCAACGGTCACCTCGAGACTGGATTACTGTAATGCCCTCTACATGGGGCTGCCTCTGTACCGAACCCGGAAGCTGCAACTGGTGCAGAATGCAGTGGCCAGACTGTTGTTAGGGCTTCCTAAATGGGAACACATACAGCCTGGGCTGCGTGAACTGCACTGGCTGCCAGTTATATACCGGGTTCGTTACAAAGTGCTGGTCATTACCTTTAAAGCCCTATATGGTCGAGGACCTGTCTACCTTAGGGACCGTCTCTCCCCATATGAACCACAGAGAGCACTGAGGTCAGCCGGGAAAAACTTGTTGACTATTCCCGGACCAAGAGAGGTGAAGCTGCAATGTACCCGTAACCGGGCCTTCTCCTCTATAGCTCCGAGCCTATGGAACCAACTTCCAGAGGAAATGCGGGCCCTGCGGGACCTCGAACAGTTCCGCAGGGCCTGCAAGACCTTCCTCTTTTGACTGGCTTTTGCTGATGAAAATGGAAATTGCTAAGGAAACCGCCATCATAAAAGTAAACATAGCGTTAGCACTTTTATTAATTTAATCTAATCTAATTTTAAAACTTAAGCAGATTTTTAATTAAATGTTCATGTTGTTTAAATGTAATTTTATCTATTTGTATAGTTAAACTTGAATTGTGTTGTTAGCGCCTTGAGCCTGCTCTGGCGGGGAGGGCGGGATACAAATAAAATTTTGTTGTTGTTGTTGTTGTTATCATGGTGGAGGGCAATCTATGCAGCCTCCTAGGTCAGTCCTGGTTCCAGGCACTGGGCATCCAAGTGATGGGGATCCATTACACCCCCGTTCAAAGGGATTTTCAAAGGGTGTGCGAAGAGTTCCCCAGGGTTTTTGATGGAACTCTGGGGACATACACCGGGGCCCCCATAGCCTTACAACTATACCCCAATGTACAGCCCATACGGCTAAAGGCCAGGGGGGTGCCACTAGCTCCTAGGCCCAAGATTGAAGAGGAGCTGGACTGCCTCGTGGCCCAAGGGGTTCTGGAACCAGTTGCCAATGCAAAGTGGCAGACTCCCATAGTAACCCAGGTCAAACTAAATGGCAGCATACACATCTGTGCGGACTATAAATGCATGATAAATAAGGCATTACAGGGCTATTCGGAAGTATACGGCTGTCAATGGAAAAGGCGGGAAAATAGCTTTTGCAGCCTCAGGGGAGCTGCTTGCCTACTTTCCCGCCTTTAGTAGCCTCTTCCCGCCTCTCCCATAGTCTCCCTGGGATCAGGGAGGGGGGGAGGGGGAAGAGGAGCCCCAGCAGCCAATCCAAAGCATGCATTTGCAAAATGCATTGCAAATGCATCCTTTGCAGGGCTGTTGTGTAGCTGATGGCCCAGCCATCAGCTACATTGTTGTTATTTTGATCTTTTGCTTACTTGGGTATCCAAGTAAGCACTGTTGTCTGGCCAATCAGAGAGCAGTGCTATTTTTTGAAATTGCTCTCTGTAGGGCCAGAGAACCTTTTTAAGGAGTCTTCCTGGCTGGATTCCTCCATTGCTGCTGTGTTGGTGTATGTGGGTTGGTGTGAGAGATTGTGCTGCTGCTGGCTGGCCCTTGGCTTCAGCTGCTGCCTGCTGCTCTCTCAGCCTTACCAGACTTCCCTGGAGTAGAGAAGACAAGGTAAGACAGTTTTGGGGTTCTTGTTTTAGTTTTTGTTGGTAAAAGGACTAGAGTCCCTTTACTTGCCCAAATTTGGGTGTGTGAGTACTGGGTGGGTAGCCTATTTGGGGTTGGGGTTAGGTTCTGCTGGGGGTGGGGGCCTGGGGTGGGAGTTTTTTGCTAATTTGCCCATATCTTAATTTAGTGAGAGGACTTTTAAAAATGCAGTGTCCTTTTACTTCTCCTGATTTGGGTGGCTTGGATTTCTTGGGGTTAGGGTGAAGGGGTTTTTTTTGGGGGGGGGGTGGCAAAGTTCCTGTATTGTTAAAAGTTGAGGTTTTTTTACTGTTTTAAAAGTATTCAGTGTTTGATTTGTTGCTGCTGTGTTGTGCTGTTGCTGTTACTTTTCTCTTCAGGTTATTGGGGGGGGGTGCTGTTTGGCCTAATTTTCATTGTTTAAAAGGCCACTTTTGTCCCCCTTTTCCTGGTTCTGGTTTTAGGGGTGGGGGTGTTGTTGTTGACTGATTTGGCCTGAGTTTTCTTATTGATGAAAGGCCACTTTTTAAACACTTGAGTTGCTTGGCCTTTTTTCCTGTTGTCCCTTTTCCTGGTTTGGGGGTGGGGGACTGGTGGTGGGGGTGTTGTTGACTTATTTGGCCTGAGCTTTCTTGTTGGTGAAAAGGCCACTTTTTTAACACTTGGCCTTTTGTGATTCTACTGGTTTTGTTTTGGTTTTTTAAAATTACCTCTGGTTGGTGTGGGGGTTGGCGAGGGTGTGTGTGGGCTGTGTGGGCTGGGTCAC
The DNA here is from genome assembly GCF_032191835.1 of Heteronotia binoei. Lineage (NCBI taxonomy): Eukaryota > Metazoa > Chordata > Lepidosauria > Squamata > Gekkonidae > Heteronotia > Heteronotia binoei. Next base: position 690,290 of record NW_026800046.1, read on the forward strand.
TTTCTTGTTTTTTATAGAGTAGATTGTGTGTTCTGTGGCAGGGAAGCTGGGACCTGGGTGAGAGACCCAGAACCAACAGGCTTGTTGTGCTTGGCCAGCTCTCCCCATGTTGTGTGGGGCAGGGCTGGAGAGCTGGCATCTGTAGATTGTGTGTTCTGTGGCAGGGAAGCTGGCACCTGGGTGAGAGACCCAGAACCAGCAGGCTTGTTGTGGTTGGCCAGCTCTCCCCGTGTTGTTTGGGGCAGGGCTGGAGAGCTGGCATCTGGGTTTCCTGCAGCCAGGTCTGCAGAGCAGACCTTGAGCCGATTGTGTTTTCTGTGGCAGTGATGTTGGCAACTGAGTTTATATTGGTTCCAGGCCTGCAGGGTTCATAGAGTTGATAGAGGGATGTAGTGCATTTGGGTCCTATAGAGATTCTCTGGTGTGAAGTTAGGTTTGGCTTTGGGTGCCCCAGGAATTGGACCCCCTGGTCCAATTTTTTTTTGGCCTTGTGGGTTTTGTGTGGGACAGTGCCCTGAAGCTGCACAGCAGTTTGGGGGGCTCTCCTCAAAACACCCTGCTCCCCAGAGCCACTTTCCCCACGACAATTACAGTGAGGAAGTGGCTAATTGGGCTTTCCCTATCATTGTTGGCAATGGGCCTTTTGGGGAGCCCAAAGACAGGGACCCTCTGGCCCAATCTTTTTGGGACTTGGGGGTTTTGTAGGGGAGAGTCCCCTGTGGGTTCCCTGCAGTTTTTGTGGCAGGGTTCCCCTGCCCCCCAGTAGCCTCTAATTATGCCCTATGTTGCCATTGATGTCAATGGCCCATAGGGTATAATGATGGAATAGGGGCACCCTCTTTGGGTGCCCCTGGAATGGGATCCCCTGGCCCAATCTTTTTGGGACTTTGGGGGGTTGCAGGGTGAGTCCCCTGCAGGTCCCCTGCAAATTTGGGGGCTCTCCCCTCCAGGTGGCTTCAAATATACCCTATTTGCCATTGCTTTCAATGGCCCATAGGGTATAATAGGGCCGTATATTCGGAAATAGCCGCGCATCTACTGTATATGCGGCTATTCCGAATGCGGTATTCAGGAGTATATGGGGATTCCGAATCCCCCCCCCCGTATACTTCCGAATCCGTGTAATACCGATTTTTTTTTTTTGCACATCCCTATGTGTGACTCACACTTCTGGGTAATGTACACAGAAAGGTATTCATTTGTTTTTGCAAGATACATAAATTCCACATACATATTTGGTTTTTGTGTATGTGGAGATATACATTGTTACTCCTTTTTCATATACTCAGATTATATTAGTTACTAAGAGGCCTATGTGACTTCCTGACCTGAATACAAAACTTTGACCTAAAGCCAGAATTTTCAAGTTTTTCCTGTTAGAAAAGGCTTGCAGGATGCTATTGCCGTAGTTTGTTCAGGTGCAGAAGGTCTATTGTCTGCACAATCAAAGTTCACTGTACTGAGGATTCAGTGTTTACGAGAGATTATTTTAGCTTTTCTTGTAGAAGCTACTGTTGTGAAGAAACTAAAAGCTCTTCTTGTTAAATAATTCACTGATCAAAGGATTATGTGTGGAGAGACAATGTGAACCTGAGCTATATTCCTTAAACATGCCTCCGTCCCCCAGGCTATTGACTTCTTTACTAAGTTTTCAAGCTAATGTGTAAAGATGCTGGCCAGGGGGAATTTTTTAAATAATAAAAAAGGTGCCGCCTTTGTTTTTTTCAGATCAGTATTCATTGAGCTGGTCTTTTATTTTCTTTGAGCATGTCTATGTAACCTTAATATATAAACCTGGAATTTCAAGCTAGTATATATTTTGGTGCCAGAAACATGGGGGGAAATGAGTATTTTTCTTTTCTCTGCAGTGAATATTTTGAATTATCTTTCAGAAACTTTTATTTATAATGTTTAAGTGGCTGCCTGCTTTCTTCACACTCTCTCTTCCTACGGAGAATTGAAGAAACCTACTCTTGTAGAGCATCTTGCTAGCAGAGACATACAAGTTGCCATCTTCCACATTGCCCAGGAGAATGAAAAATGGAAGCATGAATCACTGGCACATCCATTTTTTGTCACATTTCTTACTGTGTGAAAGGGTTTTTAGATAAAGTGGAACACATTATTTGAGGTTTTAAATTCCCATCGCTTTTGGCACAGAATGACATTACTATGTCAGATTAGAATTGCAGTGCAAGGTTATGGGTCGGTAAATACGTATAAGTCAGGCCTGAACATGGCTGGTTGCTAAGCTGTTAAAAGCACTGATTTCCGTAAGTCTAAGCATCCAAAGGATAACAAGGGAGGGTGCAATGCTGTAAGTGCTGAAGTTTATTAATAAAATAATATTTCCTCTGTACTATATCATGCCAGCTTACTAAAATGGGTTAGTTATCTAAGGACAAAACACTTTTTGACTTCTAAAGCATTTGTTTAAAGGTTTTTATGGTCCATTCTTGGCCTTTATAGCATTCTTAATTTTAACCTTATTTTGAAAGAATGAAATTAATCTGTTTAATGCACTGGATACTGTTGTACAGAATTTTATTTTCTAAAACAAAATTATAACCTGTAACAATAATACAGTTATAGTAGGAATGTCTTTAAATGTGGAGAAGGGAGCCATAGGACAAACAAAACCAGGTAGACAGGTCTATGATTAAAAAGTGCTATAGCAGATACTTGGAAAGACAATAATGCTAGGAAAAGTTGAAGGCAATAGGAAAAGAGGAAGACTCACCTTGAGAGGGATTGAGTCAATAAAGGAAGTGTGGCCTTTAGTTTTTAAGACTTAAACAAGGCTGTTAATTATAGGACATTTTGTAGGTCATTAATTCATAGTCACCATAAGGCAGAAGTGATTTGATGGCACATAACACACACACACTTGATGGCACACTCCCTGCTATCAGCAATCCTATGATACTGTTGATCATCCCCTAAATTGCCTTTTTTATGGGTCGGGGCTGTGGCTCAGTGGAAAAGCCTCAGCTTTGCATGCAGAAGGTCCCAGGTTCAATCCACAGCATCTCCAGTTAAAAGGACTGGGTAGTAAGTGATGTGGAAGACCTCTGCCAGCCTGAGTGGGTAATTCTGACCTTAATGGACTGAGAGTCTGATTCAGTATAAGGCAAGACAGCTTCATGTTTATTTCTACCCCATAGTGACTGATTTGTTTTTCAAATGACAGGAGAGTATAGTGTTATCAAACATACAAAGCTAGAATGTTCATGTATATTATATATACATGTACATAAGATACAGTGCCATATATCCAACTGCAGACTTTGTAGAGAAGGACTTACCTGCTTACCTTCCAGGTACAGCTCACTGACCACAGCCCCCCAACTGGTGTTGTTCCTGAAGGTCATTTGACTTTCAGTAACAGCATAAAAGGCAAAGTGGGGCTATTCATTCAAAGGGGTAATCTATATAAATCTGTCCCACTTTTCTGCAAATGAGTTGCCATTTGGTCAGAGAAGCTGCATTGTTGGATACATGTCACTGTTTTGGGGAAATAACAGCAATGAGTAGATCATCGATATCACCAGGTGAAGTTCAAACAAGACCATTATGTGTAGTTGTGAGGGCTGTGGCTTTAAATGCCATTTAAACAGAGGTAGCATGCTGTGCAATTTGACCAAAGTTGGACTATTGTGGTTAAACCACCTCTCTCCTCCCTCCAACCCTGAAGTTGAGTGATTTTGAGTTTTTGTTGTCACATTGTAACAATGGGCTTAGCAAATTCTCTGAATTACCAGCTTCCATTGAAAACAAGCAAATCTCTAACATCCCCCTTGTAAGAATATGTCTTTTCCCTTTTAGTTCTGCTCATCTTTTGAAAAGCGTACTAAGCATGTTGATTTGCCAACTGATGAAGAAAAGAGACTGAACTAGTAAAAGACTGTATGTGCAGAAAGCTGACAAATCTTTTTTTTTTTTGCAATGTGGAAATCAGCATTGATGTCTGAAGAGCAAGGTGCTCTTAAAGACATAGGAATAGTGCCTGATTGAAAAGTTAGCAACCCTACGCTAACCTGCTTTCCTACAAAAAGCAGAGTAAGACTTATAAAATCATCTGTGAAAGGATGAAAGAGTGAGACTTATAAAGTCACCTGTGAAAGGATGAAAGTTTATGGTAGGAATGGATGGAATACAACATTTCTGCTTTTTTTCTCTATTAAGCTTTTTCTCTTCACATTTGCAGGTGCTGTTTAAGATTCCTAAAAGTTTCTGGCCTTTTCATCTTTGTAGTTGTATGCTCCGTAAGTATTGGATTTCTAAAATCTTGGAATTGTTTTATAGAAGTTGTCCAAAATTAGGTCTCTGGTAGCATTTAAATAGTATCTGCTTTGCCAGATGAAAGTGACACTAGTATCACAGTTTCCCACATTACTTATTTAGGTGAGCATAACTCAGGAGAAGGAAAGTGTCTCTTTTAAAAAATTTCCCCTTTGTTCCTGGACTGGTTTTTATTCTTTTTTATGGGTGCTGAGAAAGATCAGTAGACTGAAGAGTGGCATGTTTCATGTCACCTACATGAGGCGTATAGCCTAAAACTGCTACTTTTCCCCAAAGGTCCCTCTGTGTTCCTAGTCCAGCATAATATATGGGATGGGCTATCCTGCAGCTACTCATGATTACTCTGGAATATTGGCTAGGAATATGGAATGAAGACTGCACAGAGGATCTTTTTACATACTTTCAGAATACTGTAGCTGCTGTTTTTGCATGGTTATATTGCATGACATTCTGGTAGCAGCCCTTAAGGAGGAATTCAGTTGGTCAGGTGATGGATGTGGTAGCTTCCCACTATGCCAGGCCCAGATAATAGTTCCATGCTAGTCACCTATCAGGGCTTTCCTTCTCTCATTAGGCTTTACTGGATCAATCTGAGGCTTAAGCATGTGGAATGTGCTTCCTCACTGCTGTGGTAATATACGAATTAGATCTCTAGCAGCATAAGCTGCACTGCTTGAAATGGTCCTGCCACTATTCCCATTAGTTAAGTAACCTGCGAGATAGATGTTGGTGGGCATAAAGCACATTGCAGTAATATACTGTGGAAATGGCTTCTGGAGGGTTAGCCATACTACTCTACTGCACCTTGATGGATCAAGAGTCTGATTCATGATAAGGCAGCTTCATATGTGTTCATTTTTGAACTACTCTATTGAAACTCAAATAACAAAGAGCCTTTAAAGTGTCATAGGACTCTTCATTGTTGTGCTGGTTTGCGCTGAGATGAAACAGATCTGTGAGTTAAATCCAAAAAGCTACACTTTTAGATCTATTCCAGATAGGAATACACTTAATACAAGTTAACTGTAAATCAATCACTGTTAAAATTAACAGAGACAAATGTGTTCCTCAGCCTAAGAACATGGCTACAGCTGCAATCCTAAAAACACTTGTGTGATGAACAGCAGCAATATGCATGCTAAGGACCATTGAGGACAGCAGATAGAACTCACTCTCATTGGTGGACTGCTTTGGACTGTCAGAGAGTGGCAGATAGGCAGTTAAGAAAAAGTCAGTTACAGAGCTGAGGAGAATTGAAGACTGACTGGAGAAGAGAGCAGAGGTCTTTTAGAAATGCTCTCAAGAGTGTAATGCAGAGCTCATGAAGTGGGGTTGTAAATCTTAGAGATTCTTGTGAGAGCCTGCTTTCAGAACAGCCTCTGTATCTGTCAATCAAATAAGCACATCTTGAGGGGGGAAACAGTCCTGTTATGAAGCTTAGTGTCCAAAGAGGGAAAAGACTGAAAGGCTGGAAAATCAGTCTCTGGAAAAGGGATTTTGAGGTGACAGTACAAGGTCCTCAAAAGGAGCCAAACACCCAGGTTATTAGTCTGAAGGGGCAGATAGTAACGATCGTGCTACCAGGAGAAGGTCTAGTGCAGAGACCGTGGTCTTTTACCTATCAGCACTCAAGTTTGTGTGAAACTGTGAAATGTAAATGTTAACCAGAAATATAGTCCAGTCATAAAAAGTTTAACCAGTGACATTTGTGAATCCTTGAGAGAAAGTTTAAATAACTTTAAGGGAAACACTGTATTGTGTGTAGCCAATCACCACAGAAGTGTTCTGTGTGCAGTTCTAAATGCTAAAGCCCAAACACCTGTGTATATATTAATCCCCTTTCCTGCCAGTCTGTTTTAATAAACCAACTTTTGTTTAATCCTTTCCTTTGTCTGCTGTGCCATTTTCTAAGGCATTATTTTTTAAAACAGAAAATAGTGATAGGGTGATTGATTTTTAGTGGAGTGCTGGTTAAATTGATTATGCCTGTCTCATAATTGGTGGCAGCAGTCGGGATTCAAAATCCCTCTTGTCATAATTGGTGGCAGCAGTCAGGATTCAAAACTCCCCCTTTGTCATAACTTGCCTGGGAGTAAGCCCCACTGAATAAAAAGGGAATTACTTCTGAGTAGAAAAGTTTAGGATTGCTTCCTATATGAACGTTCTTACTTTAAACATATCTTGTTTACGTGCGAGATCTCCCTATATGTGCCCTGCCTCGGCGGGGAGGGCGGGGTATAAATAAAATTTATTATTATTATTAGAGATTGTTGTGTTCTGCTTCGCAGCATCTTTTAACCATCCCTGACCCAAAGGATGTTCGGCTTGCCTCGACCAGGGCCAGGGCCTTTTTGGCCTTGGCCCTAGCCTGGTGGATTCAACTCCCTGTGGAGATCCAGGCCCTGCCTGATTTGATGCCGTTTCATAGGGCCTGCAAGACAGAGCTGTTTTGCCGGGCCTTCGGTTGAAGAAGTGGACATCCGTATTTCCGTCTGCTTGGCCTCCCTTGCCTGTCATGATGCTATCTTATCTTATCATTATTTCATTTCTGGACCTACTGCTTTACTTATATATAGAATGCGCCTAATGGAAACTACCGCCTGTGATATATGTGCTATTTGCTTTATTGTATTTTATGGTTTTAACTTATAGTTTTTAATTGTTTTAACTTGTGTTGTTATCCGCTCTGAGCCTGCTTGCAGGAAAGGGCAGAATTCAAATTAACAAAAATAAATCTTTAGAAATGTGAATGAATGGGAGTAGCAAAATTCCTTTGACTGAATCCCTTGACACTCCCGTTAAAGACTTTCTGTGGTAGAGAATGACTTCTCCAGCAGATCAAAGTCTCTCACTGCTGGAAGAAGTCTTGGTGAAAGGGAGTCATAGATCTTAGCCCCTTGCTGATTTCATAGACTGCAATTCAAATGTAAATCTCAAACTGACTAGAATGTACATTTAGTATAATCTTTCTTTTAAAATACCATATTAGCAACTGTCATATGTAGATACAAGTATCATGTGAGAGACTTATGGTGCAGAATAATCATAAATCGAGTTACATCTTTCTAAGTCTTTAGATGCCAATGGGTTTAGATTGGTATAACTGTTTTGGATTTTACTGTTTAAGGAGCTCTAAGTTTACATAGCAGTTCAGTGGGTATGGGCTTGGCATGCAGAAATCTGCAACAGGATTCTTGCTGTATGGAATCACTGTAGGCAGGCATTTAACTGACTTCAGAATTTTGCAGGTCATAGTATTTTTAAGATAAATTGTTTAATAGTTTTCTATTTCACCATATAATCACCTTATGCACCATCTCAGATTTTATTTAGCATTCATCCTGAAAGTGGAATGCTTTGGCAGATGCTGGCAGTGTCACCGATGGACAGCTACAGTATCCTTTATTTATTACTTGGTTTTTAAAAAAATATTGAGCAATGTAGTACAGAATCACTGATAATAGGCTGATTTGAAATGGCTGACTCGTTCACTAAATTAAATACTGACAGTGATTTATTTCTTTTGAACTCCAGGTACTGTCTCCTGGGATTACTTTATAGTAGTAAATGAATTCATTTGCAAATCTGTTTCCCAACTTTGTTATCTAAGTGGTAATGAAGAATACAAAAGGTCTGGTTTTTCTTCTATATCTCTTTTAGACATTTCCTGCTTATTTTTTTGAAAAATGAATTGGGTGCAGTCTGCATAATTTCCAGAAGCATAAGGAGGTATATGAGTAAATTTGGATGAAAAAGAGACTTCCAATTCAAATTGGAACACAGGTTACTTTTTAATATACCATCCAGGACCTTGTCCTGATGGTGGCATGTGAACAGCATAATGGAGGCTTGGTATTCTTGCATTTGAGAACACAACACAAATGGAACCCTATGTGCCACTCTATTTGTCCTTGACGATTAGAAGACCATCCTAGTGCACAGGAGGCCATAACATTGCATCTCAAGGCACTTTGCTATCCTAATCTAGGATCCCAGCTGCTGTACAGACTACTCAGGAATAGGAATAATATCTGTGCTCTTATAGTCCCAAGAGGCAGGTACTGGCCATTCAATGTAGACCATGCACAGCTAGGCTATCATTGCTAAACACTGATGAGTGGATGAAAGTTTGTACTCAACCTGGAGGCTGCATGATAATAGTGTGTGAGGGGTGGGGGCTGTGATGCCACCAGTGTCTAGTATAGCTCAATTACAACACTGGGTTGCCTTCCTTTGCTGGAGAGTCTGGTATTCAGCGGTAAGGTCTGTGCCACATGGCAAGGCTTAGCACCCTTCCTCCCAGCCCATTTACTAAGCAACCATAGCAGTGTTTTGCCCCCATAGTCAGAAATAACGAGGCAGACAACAGTTATTGGGAGAATCAGTTTGGTGTGGGAGAACCAGTTTGGTGTAGTGGTTAAGTGCGTGGACTTTTATCTGGGAGAACCGGGTTTGATTCCCCACTCCTCCACTTGCCCCTCTGGAATGGCCTTGGGTCAGCCATAGCTCTGGCAGAGGTTGTCCTTGAAAGGGCAGCTGCTGTGAGAGTCTTCTCAGCCCCATCCACCTCACAGGGTGTCTGTTGTGGGGGAGGGAGATAAAGGAGATTGTGAGCCGCTCTGAGACTCTTGAGTGGAGGGTGGAATATAAATTAAATGTCGTCGTCTTCTATAGGGCAGCTTTATTAAATATAACAGCAGCTGTTAACCAAATAAATGAAAGGGAGAAGCATGGGGATCCAACTAGGTCCCCCTCCTGCCCCAAACAGGGCAAGCATTGAACCCCTGGTGTGGGCCAAAAATTTGCCAGGCAGCTCACCATGTGAGTTGCCCCCAGACCAAGCCCCCCTCAAGCTGCAGAACTTGAGTGAGGACCTAGCCGGGGGGGGGGGGTGGGTCTTGCAGGCTACTAGCATAACACCTCTGAGGGCTTATCCACCAGATGGTTATTTTAAGATGGCCCATTGTGTGTGTGTGGGGGGGTTGCTACCCAGTGCTCCCCACCTTACCAATTCCTGTCTCCTTCCTGCCAAAGACCACTTATTTATTGGCACCACCTAAGCCTATTGCCCAAACTACTGCTCACAGAAAAGGTAGGCAGAAACACCTCCAGCTCCAGGCTAATTGAGTTAGAGGCAAAAATGTTTTACTCAACCCCAAATATGACAACCAGCATAAGCCCATTCTATTACATGACAGGCAGGTGAGCTGAGCGATCAGCCAAGATTGAAGTAAAATCCTGGGGGCAGAGCCACCAACTCTCTGCCCTGGAAATAGCCATGTATGTGACTAACCCAACAGTCTCGATCCTTCCATAGAGGCAAAGGAGACACTCCGTACTTAACAGCCTTGGGGCTGTTGTCTGGTAGGGCCATATTCCATTGTGCATCTGCAGTGGCACAGGACATGGGTACAGCTTGCTATTTGCATTTGCTAGGCTCATGCAGCCATCAAGTTAATTTGAAGCACCAGCAGATGGCCTTCCTCAGAACCCAGTGACCTCCATCTTTCATCCTAGACTGTGGTTTCCACAGAACTTTGAGACCTCCACCCAACCTAAAATCAGTTTCCTTCAGTCATGATCTCCAACCCTTTTCTATTTGATGTGTGCTGGGCTAGTTATTTCTGCTTCTGCTAACTCTCTCAGTGCAGTTTGGTATGAGAATAGGAAGGCAGAAAAAAGCCGATGAAAAGGTCTGTGTTCTTGTACTACATGGGGAACATAGAGAAAAAATGTGTTGTTAAAAATGTTTTGTCTATTTTCACTTTTGTTACTTAAAAAAAAACCTTTAGCCACAAGCTCTGGAATGTTGTATGTGTGTACTGTAGTTGATTTGGCAAAGCTTCATATCCCTCTGAATTTCCTTTTCTCTTTTCCTCTTTTGTTGAATATTCTCATCTGCCATCTCTCTCAACCATGCTGAAAGGAAGGCCATAGACAGTCTCAGGAGCAATATGGATATTACAATTAAAGAGGCAGACAAAGGAGGAGCTGTTGTCATCATGAACACATCAGACTACATCAAGGAGGCTCAAATACAACTCTCAGAACACTTCATTTTACAAACCACTGGACTCAGACCCCACACAGGAATATAAAAAGAATTGAACAAGATTACAAAATAATTACCACTGAGCATTCAGGAACATATCCTGTCAGACACATCACAGGAACCTCAACTTTTTATCTTCTACACAAAATACACAAACCAGGTAACCCAGGACGTCCCATTGTGTCGGGGATAGGCACTATCACTGAGGGGGTATCTGGATATATGGTCTCTGTTCTAAGACCCGCCACCAGTGTGCCTGGTTATGTCCTTGACACTACAGATTTTCTGAGGAAAATACAATCTTTGAACAACCTTCCAGAGAATACTATCTTAGCCACCATGGATGTGGACTTTTTATATACCAACATCCCACACCAAGATGGATTACAAGCTGTAAGTAATATAATCTCTGATAAAAACATAGCTGACTTTTCCACCAAACTGTGCCATTTTGTTCTCACCCATAACTACTTCAGATTTTTCAATGAACTTTTCCTACAGATCAATGGTACAGCCATGGGCACCCGCATGGCCCCACAATATGCAAACATCTTTATGGCTGACTTGGAGCAGTGCTTCCTAGACTCCCACCCACTCATACCTACCTTATACCCGTGTTACATTGATGAAATCTTTATGGTCTGGATACATGGTAAAGAAGCCCTGGATGCATTCCACCAGGCTTTCAATGACTTTCGCCCTACCATCAACCTGACAATGAACCAGTCTATGCAAGAAATACATTTTCTGGACACCACTGTAAAATAAACAATGGATGCATTGACACCACCTTATACTGGAAACCTACTGATAGGCAAACATACCTGCATGCCTCCAGCTACCGTCCCAAACATACCAAACGATCCATTGTATACAGCCAGGCTTTACGCTACAGCTGCATTTGCTCCAATCCTGCTGACAGAGATTCTCACCTGAGGGATCTACAACAAATGTTTTTGGAACTAAAGTACCCACCTGATGAAGTCAGGACACAGATTAACAAAGCCAGAATGATACCCAGAGAAAACCTGTTACAAGACAAACCCAAAAGAGATAATAAGAGAACACCACTAGTGGTCACACACAACTCTCAACTTAAAACAGTTCAATGTATCATCAACAACTTACAACCTCTATTGGACAGTGACAACTCTCTTTCAAAAGTACTGGGGGGGGGGGGTAAACATTTCCTTGCACACAGACAGCACCCCAATCTCAAACAACTCCTCACCCACAACAATACAGCATCTCATCTGAACATGGACACCAGTACCAGAGCTTGCAGTAAACCCAAGTGCCAACTTTGCTGCCACATACACCCAGACAACACAATCACTGGGCCTTACAACATTAACTATACCAGGGGCGGCCAACGGTAGCTCTCCAGATGTTTTTTGCCTACAATTCCCATCAGCCCCAACCAGCATGCCAATGGCTGGGGCTGATGGGAGTTGTAGGCAAAAAACATCTGGAGAGCTACTGTTGGCCACCCCTGAACTATACCATCTCAGGCTCATTCACTTGTTCATCTTCTGACATTATATATGCCATTAAATGCCAACAATGCCTTTCAGTTCTCTACATAGGGCAAACAGGACAAACCCTACGCCAAAGGATAAATGGACACAAATCTGACATTAGGAATTACAGAACTGAGAAATTTGTGGGAGGACACTTTAACCTTCCAAAACATTCAATGGGTGACCTCAAGGTAGCTGTTTTACTGCAAAGGAACTTCAAGAACCAAATGGAGAGAGAAATTGCTGAATTACAAATTATTATGAAACTTTGAACAAACACCTCCCCAGGACTGAATAGGGATATTGGTTTTTTAACTTATTACATATGCTAAACCCACTCTCAGTGATTATAGCTATAAATCCACAGTATTCCAATGTATTTCTTTTATAATAGTGTATTAGAATAATGTTTTATATTGAAATACGCAAATAAGGGATATTGGCTATTTATCTCATTACATATACTTAATCCATTTTCATTTTATGTATTCTTGTTTTCTAATGGCAGACTAGAATGATGTTTATAATGTATAGATTGATGTTGATAAGTAAATTAGGTGGACTACAACTAGGAAATACATATCCTTTTTGTGATTTACCTAGATTTGCAGAAACACCAACTGGCAGGAAACTTTATTACCTTTTATGGCTATCCAGACCAAATGGCCAAGCCACACTGTTTTACCATGTGATCACAGTCAGTTTGCCCCCTTAATCAACAAACTGCATATATTTCAGCCCACTGTACCTGATCCTCTCATCTAATGAAGTGTGCTTAGAGAGCACACAAAAGCTTATGTTCTGAATAAAACTTGGTTGGTCTTAAAGATGCAACTTGACTCCTGCTTTGTTCAACTGCTTCAGACCAACATGGCTGCCCACTTGGATCTATCTTCCACGGTTAGTTCTCAGTACTGAAATGGATGGGATGTGGCTATTGACTGCAAAGCCAGCAGACCATGCCTCCCGCTATCCTGACCTTGAATTAATAGGAATTTTCCATGTCTGTTAAGATTTACTCTAAGGCTATTTTTGATCACAAATGCATTTGCTTTCAACACTGGCAACAATTCAAATTAAATAGCTTTAGTGCAATTTTCTGAAATGGCAAAGTTGCAGTTCCTTTTTCAGTCTGTGTCTTATTGGCTTAAAAGCTCAAAGTGTTTACTATAGAAGGTGTCTTGTGCCAGTACTCCTGGAGGCTTTCTTTGATTGGAAGTGAAGTTCTGTGTGTTTGGCTTGTTCTTGGAAAAGCATTTTCAGATACTTCATTCTGAACATAGACATTTGGATGGAACTATCAGTAATGAAGGAAGAAAACTTCCCTAAGTTTTGGCTCATAGGAACTCCCACCACAACCTTGTCTGTGCCTTTGGTAGGATCGAATATTTTGCCATATATCATCATGTGATTGTCTCCTACAGGGTTGTCATCAGCTCTGGGTTGGAAACACTTGGAGATCCATAGGTGGAACTTGGGGAAAGTGAGGTGTAGGGAGGGGAGGAACCCCAATGTGGTAATTCATCCCAGCTGGCTGGCAGCCTTGGCTCCATCAGGTGGAGTCACAGCAGAGGACTCTGGTCCAGATGCTATTACCTCACCTAATTGCATGCCAAAGACTTTACTCAAATGAGTGCAGCAGCTGTTACACAGGGAGCATATTTGGAGAGGTGGTCCTGCAGACAGACAGATCTTAAGTGCCCACACTCTCACCTTGCTAAGGTTGCCATTTCAGATTGAAGAAATTCCTGGAGATTTAAAAGCGCAGCCTGTGAGGGAGGGTGGGTTTGGGGAACAGAAATATGTTGGCAAAGTATAACACAAAGCAGCCATTTTTTCCAGGGAAGCTAATCTTTGTAATCTGGAGCGCAGTTTTAATTCTGGTAGATCTCCAGACCCCACCTGGAGCGTGGCAACCCTGTGTCATGTGGTGAAAGATTGCACAGTCAGAACATCTCCATAGGGCTGCTGGCTAACACTTACAAGATTGTAGATGGGATAGAGGGTAGAAGCAGGAAGAAAAGGGGAATTAATAACACAAATAACTGATGAAGGGGAAGGGACTAAGAAAAGTTGAACATGTTTGCTTGTTATCCTATATGTTTTGTCTTATGTTAAAGAAACCAGGACTGTAATTATAAGCGTATTCATTCCATGGAGGCTGATAGTGGAATGTTTGCTTTAAAATCCAGAAGTAACATTTGACACTATTTTGTAGACTTCTGAGTGCACTGGCCTAATTTAGCACATACGCCAAGTAATCTTCTGGTTAAGTGCTTACAATTAGTTTTACAAAGGATGTCACATTCAATGTGCTATATAGAGTAGGAGTTTCCAGCTAAAGCAGTACTGGCTAACTTTGTTTTATATGGGTATATATCTTGAAAGTAAAGTTAGATTTTCTTCTTAAAATTTTAAGTTTCATTTGTAATGGCTTCTGAATGGGCCATTTTGTGTAATTATAGGGTGTATTTTAGTCATAAAGGAAGCAGCTGTAATTATGTGCACCTGAAGCTTTTTGCAGTTAGAAATTATTGGCTATACTCATAAAATAGTCTACAGGCTGTCAAAGTGCTGCAGGCCATTAGGTTAATTAATACAGGTCAGCAAACCCTTTGAAACATAACCGTTCAAAATTGAAATAGGATCGAAATGAAGTGGGTAACTCATTTGATTACATTGGAAAATATAGTAGCCATCCTACTGCCCACCTCAAATTGCAATATAAAACTTTTCTTATGAACAATTTTCTTAAATGGATACAGTTATTGTCCTTCAGGATTATTAATCTTTCTGTGCATGTAGCAATTCAATTAGAAACAATTAAAAATGTAAGAGAATTGTGGAAAGGTCAGGCAGGAAATTGCAGGCTGTCTTAACAACATGTACTGTGAAAGACAGTGTGCAGTTCCTAAAATGCATACTATGAAAGGTCCTCCTGACATTAAAGCAAAAAACTCCAAAAACCCAGATCACTTCAAGAGCCAACTTCTGAGTGATAGCAGCCTGTGACAGGTAATGTATAGGTCAGCTATTATTTGAAAAAGCATCTGATTGGTAACTTGTACTGGCCACCTTTGTGAACTGTCATACTGTGAACCGTCATACCATTCTCCACTACATACACGATGAATTTCCATGCCAGCTCCATCTGTCACCAGAAACATGATGCTCTCTCATGGAAACTCCCAATAACTGTTGATAGAAAGTCTGCAGTTTGCCCTATTAGTAATATTGTGAGCACCAGGTAGTACTTAAATTTACTCTGTCTCATCTTGTGAAGCAATCATGGCACATGCCAATATCCTGCATTTATTCTGCTCAATTCTATTTACTTTGTAGTTTTCCCACATTAATTCAATAGCATTATGGGTATTATTGGTTGTGCTTCATTGTGTTCCTGTAGCAAAAAGCATTCACTTTTATGGGAGTGAAGGGGAAAAACTTGTCCTGTTTTTCATGGAAGTGACAAATATCATTTGTAAATACCATGTGATGTAGTCTTGTGGCTAAGAGTATGAACTGGGAAATCTTGCCTCAGCCATGAACTCCCTATCACTTCAGCTCCCTACCAAAATTATGCAGTAAAGTGGAACTTTTTTACAATGTTAAGGATTATATGAAGCACTTTGAACAAAAAAGTATAATGTAAAAACTGATATTATCCATGATCTCCTGCCTGCAGATATGGGGAGGGGTAGGGAAATGTTGATGTTGTGTTAAATGTCTTCCCATACTCCTAAATCCAGATCTTCTTTGTGGTCTCTGTGCAGTCCCACACATGGGTTTTTCCACTGGGACAAACCTGACCTTGGAGAATTCAAAGCTAGCCTAGGCATTTATTTTGGCACACATTCCCTCCCGCTCTGGGGAGCAGGCATCCACTGCGCATACCTAGAGCGAGGGGAAGGCGCTCCACCCACCCAGTTTCTTTCTAACTGCCGCCCGGGATAGTCCTTCCTTGCTGCGTCTCCTTCGTCAACCTAGCCTATTACCTCATCCTTGCGTCATCCCTGACTGACCTCTCCGTCTGATCTTCGCTTCTTTCTTCTACTTTCTTTGTGTGTGTGTGTGTGTGTGTGTGTATGTCTGTCTGTCTGTCTATCTATCTATATCTATCTTTACCCGCTTTTCTATCGCTTTGCCTCCCTTCCCTCCCCCCTGGCCATATGGAAGGAAAAGATCTTAAAGTCACTTTTAAGAAGTGTACTCGTTGCGGGGCGAAAATCCCATTGTCCGACGGCCATTCTCAGTGTTTGTTCTGTTTGGGGGAACCCCACAGAACAGACACTTGTACTCACTGTAACCAGTTCGGAAAACAGGCAAGAAAAAACCGCGCCGTGAGGCTGAAGAGTTACCTCTTGGAATCCTCCTTGCGACCTGCTATGTCGTATGCTTCTGGGTCCCAAAGATCACCACCTTCCCTGCCTCCTCAGAGGGACATGGCGAAACCGGCAGCTTCAGTGGCCTTGGTTCCCAGCAAGCCCAAGTCCGGCAAACATACAAAGAAATCCCACGAATCCAAGAAGAAACACTTGGAATCGTCATCTAAGGGACATCAAGAACTGAGAGTTGTATCAAAGCTGACCCTACCAGATCCCAGAGCTTCTGACACTACGGCTACAACACCGACTTCTGTACCGAAATCGTCTCCAACTCCAGCCGTCTCAACGCAACTGTTGATACCGATGGACAGCATCGAAGAGGAAGTTATAAGGATTCGATCCCGATCACCATTGCCATCCATTCACGAATCCATGCCTGAACATTTCTTAACCGAGGAACTGACAGAAGTGTCATCTCATATCCAGATGCAGGAAAACCAACTCGACTTGCACTCCTTCTAGGATGTGTCGGCGCCAAGGAGATTTAAAGATGCTACTGTATCCCCACTACATATGGAATCCTCTCGACACCTAGAGCCCCGGACCTATCGGTACCGAGAGAGATCTCAGAGCCGAGGGAGAGATCGGGATTTACATGCCTGTCGGTACCGTGAAAGATCTTCGAGTCGGGAAAGAGATGGATATTGTTACTACAGCCGGTCTTGATCTCCATACAGACGTCACTATACACCTTCGAGATCCCCTTCTGTTGAATATCATCGTCATTGAGACTACCCTCGGCACCATATCGATCGATACCAAGATGTGGAACCTCAGTACCGTGGAGATTCTTCTCAACCAAAATATAAAGGAATGGTCCAGTCTCACCAGGATCCGATAAATATGTCACCGACTCCTTCAACATCGACTTCAAAACAACCTCCTCAACGGCCGAGTCAACCCACGACGAAGCCTCTGGCTACGATACCGATACTACACACCACACCACTTGACGCTCCAGAGGAGGAATCTGAAGCTGAAACTTCTGAATCATCTCATTCAGTCTCCTCTCCAGCATCACCAGCGGAACTGTCTCCATCAGAAGCCAAATCTTATTTCGACTTAATTTCTAACATGGCCACCACACTCAATATCAAACTAACAACTGACCTTCCAAAAATATCGGACATGGTCCATGACTTGGTTCATGCCGATCTACCTGCAGGATCTTCTTTACCTATGTTACCAGTCCATCTAGAAGCTCTGAAGGAAGCTTGGGATAAGCCAACCTCCATTCCTCCAACATTCAAACACGTTGAATCCCTATACAAGATTCATGCACCAGAATCCAAGTTCCTGTTTAATCATCCAGCTCTTAATTCGATGATCGTGTATTCGTCATCAAAGTCTAAGCAAACGCGTCATCCTGTACCACCAGAGAAAGAAGGAAGAAAGCTGGATACACTAGGCAGGAAGCTCTACTCTATCTCAACAGCCACAGCCAAAATAAATAACTATTAGCTTATTTTGCCGTCTACTCCTTTAATATCTCCTCACAACTGAGTAATTTGGTAACATCCCTGCCAGAAGCATCCCAAAAACAAGCCTCTAAGCTCCTACAAGAGCTTAATCGTCTAAGCAAGCAGCAAATTAACACCGTAAGACACGCTGTGGGCTGCTCCTCAAGATCGATGGCAGCCTCCGTAGCATTACACAGACATGCTTGGCTACGCTCATCTTCCCTCCAACCGGACATAAAATTCAAAATTGAAGATCTTCCTTTTGATGGACAAGGCTTATTCAATGCAACCACTGATGACATCCAAACCACAGTGGACGATAGTAGGAAAAGAGCCAAGAGATTAGGAGTTAACCAGCAACAATCTCAAACTAATAGACAAAGACCATGGAAGACACCGTTCTACAAGCGCCCCCGCTCTCCCAGACAAACTGACTACTGGAAGCATAAGGCCCCACCGGCTAAACAGCCATTTCACCAACGCCAACGACCTCAGCCAGCCAAGAAGACTGCTGCGGCTACGAAGCAGTCTCTTTGACTTGCTCATACTGCCACCACCACTAGTACGTCATTACCATCCAACTGCATTGAGGCTACTTCCCTTTTACCCCATGTGGAAGTCAATAACAACAGACTCATGGGTTCTAGCAATTGTCCACAGGGGCTACTCCATAGAGTTCGCTTTGCCCCCGAAGCACCATCACTTTATACCTACCCCTCCCTCCCTACCTCTCCAAGAAGAAATTGCCGCTTTGCTGGCCAAAGCGGCCATAGAACCAGTTCCACCTCAATACCATCGCACAGGGTTCTACTCCCGATACTTTCTCATTCCAAAGAAAGATGGAGGGCAGCACCCGATACTGGATCTTCACAAACTCAACAGACACATCCAATACAAAAAATTCCGCATGATCACTTTGCAGTCCATCCTCCCTCTCATTCCCAAAAATGCCTGGATAGCACTCATCGACCTCCAGGAGGCATATTTCCATTTTACGATCAACCATTGCCACAGAAGATTCCTGAGGTTTGCTGTCGGGAACAATCACTATCAGTTCCGGGCCCTTCCCTTTGGCCTATCCACAGCACCAAGGGTTTTCACGAAGTGCATGGCAATGGTTGTGGCGTCCCTTCGTCAACAGAAAATTGCAATTTATCCATATATAGACGACTGGCTCGTAGTGAGTCAATCAAAAGAACAACTAAAACGGGAAATTTCGACCATTCTGGAACTTTTGTCATCTCTAAGTCTACAAGTCAACCACCAAAAATCCAACCTTGTTCCAACACAAGACATTCAGTTTATAGGAGCACGTCTATCGACTGTAGATCACAAGGCATATCTGCCAGTGGACAGAGTCAGCAATATTCAAACATTGGCCAATGCTATCATATTTCACCCAACCCAGACAGCCCTTACCTTCCAATGCATGCTGGGTTTGATGGCGGCCACAACCTTGGTCCTTTATCATGCAAGACTTTGCATGAGACCCCTACAACTGTGGTTTGTTCCATCCTCATCATCAATCTCAGCGAACCCTACTGACAGTTCCACGTCACATTTTACCAGCTATAGAGTGGTGGACAATACAAGATCATCTCCTCATAGGGATGCCATCCCTAAGACAACCTCCATCAGCCATCATCACCACGGATGCCTCGAGATGGAGTTGGGGAGCCCATTTCGACACACTAACAGTGCAAGGACAGTGGACAGCATACGAGAAATCTCTCCACACCAACTGTTGGAACTCCTAGCAGTCCACAGAGTGCTCAAATCCTTCCTGCCATCACTTCACAGTCGACACATTCAAGTTACATCAGACAATGTGGCGACTGTGTTCTATATCAATCGACAAGGAGGGACCGCATCCACCCGTCTCTGCAAAAGAGCTCTAACCCTTTGGTATTGGAGCATTGCACACAACATACACCTGACAGCTGTACACTTACCTGGGGTCCAGAACATCCAAGCGGATACCCTAAGTCGACAACTCGTCAACGATCACAAGTGGACACTCGAACAGTCATACCTCCAACCAGTCTTCAAAAAATTTGGAGTTCCCCTTATTGATGTGTTTGCCTCTCCAGACAATGCCCAATGCACCCAATTCTATATGCGAGGCCCCTCTTCAATCCACTCTGTGGGAGATGCCTTTCTCCACCAATGGGACGGACCACTCCACTTTCTGTTCCCACCCATTCCACTAATAACAAGGACACTCCAAAAGATTCAACTGGATCAAACCAATTGCATACTAGTCACACCATGGTGGCCCCGTCAACCTTGGTTTACCACCCTTCTTCTTCTCTCCAACAGCTTATTCCACTGCTTCCCTCAAGCTCGGGACCTTCTTTCACAATAGAATGGCAAGGTCCTACATCACGACCCAGGTCGCCTACGGCTGACCACATGGAGGATCAATTTTTAAACTTTCCTGTGGAAGTCAGACACGTCCTGTTGAATGCCAGAAAACCATCTACTAGGAAGTCTTACTCCCTAAAATGGAAACGGTTCACTGAGTATGCTACTCATCACAATTTCCAACCTACATCATCTTCTATAGCTCAAATCCTGTCATACACCCTTTCTCTTTCTGAATCTGGTCTTACCTATTCCTCGTTGAAAGTGCACTTAGCTGCCATTTTGGCTTTCCATCCGCATATAGAAGGACGCACAGTATTCTCCCATCCTGCTGCAAAATCATTTCTCAAGGGCATTCTGTATCTCCGGCCACCAATCTGTTCATTACACCCCACTTGGAGTTTATCTTTGGTTCTAAGCCAACTAATGAAACCTCCCTTTGAACCAATGGCATCTATCCCACTGAATCTTTTATCGTGGAAAACAGCATTATTAGTGGCACTTACATCTGGCAAAAGGGCCAGTGATATATGCGCCTTTTGGACAGACCCTCCTTACACCGTTTTCCACCATGACAGAGTAGTTCTACGACCTGACCCTGCCTTTCTCCCGAAGGTTGTGTCACCCTTCCATTTAGGGAAACCGACTACCTTGCCTTCTTTTTTCCAAAATCCTACCGACAAGGGCCAACGAACTTTATGCAATCTTGATGTATGTCGAGCCCTTACTTACTATATAGACAGGACGGGTTCTTTTCGTAAGGACTTGAGACTTTTCATAGCCTACGGAACCCATAAAAAAGGACAAAGAATCTCTACACAGAGACTCTCTAAGTGGCTGGTGGCTGTCAACTGGCTAAACAACCTGCCCCAGAACATCTACGAGCCCATTCCACGAGAGCTCTTTCTACGTCCTCTGCCTTCTCCAGAGGCATGCCTATAGAAGACATCTGTGCTGCTACAGTCTGGTCTTCAACATTGACATTCACCACGCACTATGCATTAGATGTTCGTGCATGGCGAGACTCGTCCTTTGGACAGGCTGTACTCCGCTCTATCTTTGATTGAAGCCTACAGTCTCTCCACTGGTGAGTGCAATTATTTTTGTGTTTATGTGGATGTTTTTAACTGATATGTATAACCTCTGTAGTTTCTTTTCAGAACCAGCACCCACCTCTGTGCAGTTCAGCTTACTAGTCACCCATGTGTGGGACTGCACAGAGACCACAAAGAAGATAAACAGGTTGCTTACCTGTAACTGATGATCTTCGAGTGGTCATCTGTGCAGTCACACACGCCCGCCCAGCCATCCCCGCTGCTGGTTTTTAAGATAGTCTACACTTATACTACTATTCTACAGCGGCTAGAAGAAACTGGGTGGGTGGAGCGCCTTCCCCTTGCTCCAGGCATGCGCAGTGGATGCCTGCTCCCCAGAGCGGGAGGGAATGCACGCCAAAATAAACGTCTAGGCTAGCTTTGAATTCTCTGAGGTCAGGTTCGTCCCAGCGGGAAAACCCATGTGTGGGACTGCACAGATGACCACTCGAAGATAATCAGTTACAGGTAAGCAACCTGTTTTTATTGCTATAGGTTTATTTTATTAAAACATTTATACCCTGCCTTTCCTCATGGTTCCCTGAGGTTTCACTTGTGTGCTTCACTTCACAGCCAGGTAGCATCCATGGAAGTGAAGGTGAACATGCAGCTGTTAGCCTAGGCTAAGCTTAGCATTTGTGGTCGCTGAGGGAAATGAGGATGGGGGAATCCACACTATATTTTCTGCTAATGGAAGGTATTTCCATCACTGAAACTTCCCTTCCCCTGCCTTCCTGCTGCGGCATACTGATCTCCCTAAAATGCTGTTCCTGAGGAACTTGGGGTATGAGGCACAAATTGAGAAGGATTCAACAGGAATCGTCCCCCTCCTTCTGTGAATGGAAGACTTAGTGTAGATCCAATTCCCCATTTTGCTCATCTCAGCCAACATTAACACAGTAAATCCTTTCTCCATCAGTCTCATCAGGAATTATGAGATGTTAAGCCATCAGCTACATTATCTTGAAGCCCAAATTCCTCCTCAATTGTTACAGTGAGGGAAAAGGAAAGTTGAGTGTTCTCCTTCAGGTATGCGCGCACGTGTATGTGTATTCAGCAAAAAATGTTGCCCTTAACTGTTTGACTTTCAGCAATAAACTTTACAAATGCTCATGATTCTGCCCTTCTAAAGATAGAACTAGGAGGGCCGTTTGTAGCGGATGTGGTTGATCGGCGACCGGACGAATTTATTTTACTTCAGATTGGCCAAGTAGAAGACTTTGGGCCTAAAAGGAGACATCAACAGCAGGTAAAGTTTTAAAATGTGTTTTCCATTTTATATTCATAAAAGTTGTTAGTCCTTTTTAAAGGTAAAGGAGAAAAGATTAAGATTTCATTCTGGTTCCAACTGACATGAGTGTGCTGTCAATTGTCCAGAGCTGGCTCATACTGGAACTGCATGTTACAAGATAAACACAGAGTTCTGGAACCCAAGATTCATTTCTTATGCTGGAACCCAGGTGTTTGAAGTTCTGGTCAGAAACTCCAAGGTTTGCAGCAATCCCAAAAACTATAATATGCAAGTTCCAGGTTTGCTTAGAAGAAGATTTTACAGAAACAGAAGGCCAAGCTTCCATTTTCTGAGTCTCAAACACACACAGCAAAGTTAGCCAGAATCTGAGATAAGATACACAGCTAAAACTAAACATCTTATATCCTAATTGCTGGCTACAAGTCAAGAATATTGTCATCAAAGTTACATCCCTAAATGCTGAGAAAAGCCAAGCTATACCTTGCCCCTAGTACCCAGTGGCAGAGGAAAACAAGTTAGCTTTCTTAGGTAAGAACTCAGTAAAATACTAATGAAAACAAGCAGAAATATTCTCTGGAGAGTGGCCTGTTGGCCATCCTACCAGACAACCAGACATCCTACCAGGCACTAGCAAAAAAATGAAAATGGAATTACAGAGGTTATACAGTAGGCTGTTTTTAGAACTGAAGGGCTGGTGTTTCAGGAATTTCTTAGAGTACTCCTTTCTAATCAAGTATAAAGTTTGGTGATTTAGCCAACTTTCTCAACAATATTGCCTAAGGTAGGGTTGCCCGACATGGACTGGGAAATGGGGGAGGCAGAAACATATTGAAGGGATCATTGTCCCTTTGCAATGACACAACTTCCAGTGTGACCCAGAAGCAATGACAATGCATCTGGGGTGACACTCTAGCACTTACTCCCAAACTCTGTGGTTTCCATAAAGTCTTGGGCCAAGAGCTAGAGTGTCTACTTGGCACAATGCTATCACTTCTGGCTCATGTTGGAAGTCGTATCATCATGCAGGGATGATGATTGCTGCCCTCCATTTCTATCCATCAACCAGCTGTCAGTGGGCAGTGATAACCTAATTTAGGGTCAGAATATGGTTCTATTATGAAAAACACAAAGCAGTGCAGTGAATATTATTTTGCTGAGTGCATATAATTTATTTGCATGGTTATTAAAATTTATTTGCTGTCTGCATTTTATTTTGATTTTATATACTGAAGAATTGCTGTCAAAGGATCTGGTTTCTGAAGCAGCTGCCTCAGCTTCAACTTTTTGAATGAGTGCAGAGAGGTAGTGTTGTTTTCTCTAAATGGTCAACCAGAGAAGGCAGCTTTGGGGGTTTCTGGTTGGCAGCCAAGATCAAGCCTGCCTGGAGTGGATCCCAGCTGTAGGAGCTGCAGCCTGGTAACAGGAACAGAGAGCTAGGTAGCCAGGATCCTTTCTGCTGGAGCTCGCAAGGACTACCATGAGCTACGTTGAAACATTTCAGGGTTGAGCTCAACTGAAGGCTTATATAGGGTACTGATAATTCCACATCTTTCTATTCCAGAGTTGAATCCTGCAAAGATCTAGAGAGTTGTGCTTTCCTCCTGCATGTAGTGCAGTTTGCTTTGAGATGCCAGGTGTATGCTCCTTTGCTTGGCAGAAGCTTCACTTTCTTGGGTTTTGGTTCTGAGGGAGGCTGTGGGGGTGCTAGGGGTGGACAGATCCACTCAAGGGATTGTTGCTCTGCCTGTTCCACTGACCTTCAAATGAAAGCCAGTCGTGGTCTTCCCCTGGAGGCTCTGAGGAGTAGGGAGCCTTAGCTATAGTGGGGACCTAAGCCTTTGATGAGTCTTTCTCTGAAGAGTTTCCCAGTTGCTGGTGAACCACGGCTGATCCTTAGTAGGTGAAGGTTTTCTGCTCACTTCCCCTACTCCACAGCTCTTCTATCAAGCAATGGCAGCTTGTTGGCATTTTTTTTCTCTTAAAGGTTTGCAGGGAGCTATCTAAGAAGCCATTGTGGTTCTTCCATTCCCTGGTTATACTGAATATTTCAGAGTACATATTCTAGGGCATGGACACACTGAACATTTAGTATCATCAAGGAAGGAAAGTTTTGTACTTTTTTTTAAACTATTACTGGCTGTCTGCCATAGTTTAAAGAAAAATCTCTGTTAATAAGGATACTTATCTATCAGATTAGTAGCAGGTAAAGTGAATAGCAGAGTAATCAAGTAAAATTTTTCATATCCTTTTAAATTGTTGATGATGTGTAATTTTTTTTCCAGATCTTACACAACTGGACCTTGCCCTTAAATTCTAAAAAAAGTGAACAAATTATTGTGTCTAGGACCTTTGAGATGTTTAACAGGTTAGTCCACAAATTATAGAAAACCTAGAAATATTAGTTTTTGTACATTTTGTAGATACTAAAATGGTGAATATAGTTCATATCTAGATTTTTCTTCATATTCTATTCATATTCATGTGTACAAGAGACTATAGTAGGGCAATATATCCAAATAGTTATTCAGAGTTCTATAGTGCAATCCTATGCAGTTACTCCGGTCTAAGCCCACTGAAATTGTGTTTAGAAAGGAGGAATTCTGCAGAGAGTTGCACAGTCAATATAGGAGTTTGCTCAAACAGCAGGAGACTGTGTACTTGCTAAAGACTTTGTGGAGCCTGTGTTCCACTGTCCTTCCTGTTAGGAGGAAGATTGCCTCTCAGGCAACTTCTCCTTTTCTTACCTCATCTTAAAGTATTGTAATCTAACAACATGTAATCTTGCACATGGCAGAAAAGAATAAGGCAGAATTTTTCACAAGTGATGTTAGCTGGCTTTTTTACATTTACCACATCTTTTCCCTTTTAAAAGGACCCCCTCACAGTTTTGCAGAAAAATCTGAAAGTTTTAAGAATACATAGGAGGTTTAAATATCTCCCTCCTCCTCCAAAAAACCATGCTGCTGACCTCCAGGTACCTTCCTCCATCTTTGCTGCAGTTGTACCTACTGATGACCAGGCTAACGCTGCTGGTGCAGTTTGTGGGGACCCTGCTGGTACCATCATGGCCCCCAGCTACAAGACTGTGGTGGCAGTTCTCAGGGGACCTGTGGCCAGTGTAGTGGCTCCCAGGGGAACTGTGGCCAGTGCAGTGGCTCCCAGAAGCCTGGGAAAGGTCAAAGCAGGGCCAGAGAGAGTAGGCCTGGCACAACCAAACTGGGCAACAGTCTAAGGTCTATCATAGCCAGTGAAGGGGAGACAGCTGTGGGGTGCTGAAAATGTGGTGGGAGAGAAGGAGAGAGGGAGGAAGATTGACAAAGAAGGGGTGAGGGACAAAAAGAAGGGGGTAAGGGAAGATTGACAGAAAAAGTGTTGGGGAGAAAAAGATGGGGGAAAGGGAAGGAAACGAAGGTGGAATGGGATGCCCCCTCTCCACAAGTTCCTTATGGGCCTCACTTGTTACTCCTAAAATTTTGCAGTTTTTTTTCTAACATTAGAGCAATCTAGCTATTGCCATTTTTGCCTACCAAGCAGAATTTTTTCAACTCTCTTTCAACAGTAAAGAAAACTACATAAGTGTTCAGGCTTTTCTTCAGGAATCACAAATAGTTCCTCTTTCCATGACATATCGATACCTTCATGCAAACGTAGAGACGCAAGTAACGATTGCATCAGTCATCTTAGCAGGTGTTTATGTGCTGATCATATTTGAGGTAAGCCTGATATTCATCATTTCTTTTTTATTCAATGCCAGTAAGAAGAGAATTGTTTCTGACAGAATATATTTCAAAAATACTAAGCAGAAAAATAAAATAAATGGCAAGCTTCTTGCTGCTAAGTAAATGTACTGTGTTCCCTCAGTCTCAGCATATGATTGCTTTTCATTCTATTTTTAAATCCCACATTTTTATGGAATTGGAAGCTGACTGATAAGATCTCAATTCCACAACAAATTTACATTTTATTTAAAAATTGCTGGAGTCCCTAGTTTCTCTATGAAAACCCAAACTGATTGAGTGTTGAACTGGGCGAAGCAAAGTAAGCATTAATTTTAGGATCATCAGTGCTATACTATGCTGGCATGACAAAATGTTCCATGGGTAGTTGTTAGTACACTTCATCTGAAGCCTTTATTTCTTGGTGTAGGAAGTCACCAGACTAAGTTTTTATTCTGCAGCTCTCTGGTTCTTGTGTCATGGTGCCAAAATAAACTCTGCCTTTCTGAGTTCCATGGGGATAAAACAGGAACAGAACTTGTAAAAGACTGTAAGTTAATAAATTTCAAGCCAAAACCCTCCAACATAGAGAACAATCCAACAGGATTCATATAATGAAATAAAAAAGTGCGACAAAGAATAGAAACCTGCAGCATATAATGTCTTTGAATTTAAATAAGCCACTGGTGATTGCTTGATACAACTTCTCTGTCCACCAAGTGCTAGGGTCTTCTGGCACAGTCCTCTTCCTTAAAGGAACAAAATAAACACCACAGAAACCAAATTTCAGTCTTCAGCTTGATAAGTACAATAATAAAATGATTCCAATAACACACTCACGTGAAATGTACCTGCCCTCCCAATTAACATTTCACCCGTATAAATTTCAGTTACCTTATGCAAGGTCATAAGAACCCAGAATTACATTTAGTTCCCTAGCAAACATACATTCACTGAACTGCTAGCTTCCATTCACAGACTCCACACTTACTGGGCTAAATCAATTAGTTCCTGGGATATACAACATGTAATCTCTGTAGTGATTGCATAATGTATATTCTATGATATGAATGATGCATCTGTTGGTACACTAGGGTACTATATAGCAAGGAGGCATCCAGAGCTAGGGTATGTCCACAGGAAGCAAGACGAGGAAGGCCAAACCAGCAAGTGTGGAAACAAAGCATGAGGAACTCTGATAAATTATACTTAAGTGAATTCACTCAGCCAGATTGAACTTGATAGCTGACCTGGATATGTGGCAGGCTAAAGTAATCAAGGTTTTGTGAACTCTTAGGGTGGAGAGAGTGCTATTCTTTAAGTCTAGAGCTGGAACTGGCTATTAGACAGTATTTGAATGTCTATATGGTTTTTTGCGCACAAACTATAGAAATTAAATGGGGTGCTGCAAGTAGCTTTGGCTGCTTTTAAAAACATTGGAAAAAACTGAAGATTTGTGATGAACACATAAGAAGAACTTCAGTGTTTAGAAACCATTTGTTCCTATTTTCTGCTCATAATCAATTGGATATTGTAACTGACCTCTTGTCACTGCCTTTTGGGAACCCACCTTTGGTCACTAAGGCAGATTCATCGAGGAAGGCCCAATGAGATAATATACCAAGGCTTGGCTGGGCATTTAAGAAGTGGTGTGAAAGTGAGCTGCTCTGCTAGCAAGTGTCTGTTCAGGACCAGCTTATACATGCCTGCATGCATACCTGACTTATGCACACCTGCAAGGATAAGTCTACAGTCTATACCTTCAGGTTTTAATGAGCCCCCGGCCTGACTTTGCCAAAAAAAGTATCCCAGAAACAGTAGGTGGAGCAGGACCTAAGGCTCCAAGGATGCAACAATACTGATAATTTGGCCCTGTGATGACAAGTCTTAAGAGATGGAAAAGAGCAAGGGTGGATTCCAGAGCTCTCTGAGGTAGTTGGGTGCACATTAATTCAGCTTCAGGAGTAGCAGTGGAAAAGATACCTAAAGAAGATCATTCCCTTTCAGTCATATAAATGAATGATGTTTTCCCCTCAAGAAGATAGGGAGTCTCTCCCTCCATGATCTTTCATCTTCAGAGTACAATCCATTTAGTATTGCTATTTTATTGCATCTCCAATTTCCCCCCTCTAGGTTTTAATTTTTTGAAATCATTGCCTTTGGATATTTCATTAATTCTTTTAACCATCCCATCCTTTCCCCATAATGTTATTTTCCCATCTATAATTTAGTGGAAACTGTAATTGGGGCTGAAGAATCAAGAACATTTTTGATATTTAGCCACTGGATGGTGCTGCTTGTTATTTTTAGATTTGGATACTCCTGCTCATGCTTTTGCCTGGCTTTCTCACACAGAGGATGTTGTTTTCTAGCTACATTCAGCGTGTGATGATGCCTCTTCCCCCCACTCCAATGTAAATCAGAAAACCAACTTCCAAGGCTCCCCTGTGTTTGTATTTTCACCCGCCTCATAAAATTAATTTTCAGTTGTGTCATGTTTTCATAGGAGCTGTGCACGTGCCCTATCTTACAAAGTATTTGTGTTTTCTTTCTCTGTATAGAGGCAGGCAGTAGAATATTAAGCTAGGTTAATTGAATGCTACTGTACAGCTTCCAGTATGCCCAAGGCAACCAAGGGGAAAGAGAGCCATGAAGTTGTAAAAAATTTAATAAGAAATATCCCCCCCCCCCAACAATATATTTGCCATGTATCCAAACTTTCAGCACCTTTTTATTCGACATAAGATTTCTTCTCATGAAGAACAAATGGTAGTAAAAGGAACTGCTGCTAAGGAAATGAGGTGCTAAAAGAGAGAACAATAAAACTACAAAGAACATAAAACTGTTTCAAAGAATAAGGTGAGACATTAAACTTTCCTTTGTTTGTCTTTTCCCTGGTTTGTTAATTTTTAAGAAAAAAGAAGAATGTACTTAGAGGTGAAAACTGAAAACCCAAGGTCAAGGATAGGCAGCCTTTTTGGTTAAAATGCCCAATGGAAGTTCACTCTGTGAAACAACAGAATGTGCTGGGACACAGAGATTAGGGTTGTACTGACCATAGAGGTGGCTCCCTATAAAGAGCAGTGGTGATAGCCATGATATCAGTACTCCAGGTCTAGAGACTGAAAGCTGTGCTCCAGCATGGCCTGGCTTCACTACCCTGCACCCCTACTTTTGGAGTGGCACAAGAAAAATGTGTTGTATAGGATGGTCTGGCATACTATTATTTGGCTTGTGTCCATGGTTGCCCTCGGTGTATGTTACTGGATTTAACAGGGGTGGCCAACGGTAGCTCTCCAGATGTTTTTGCCTACAACTCCCATCAACCCCAGCCACTGGCCATGCTGGCTGGGGCTGATGGGAGTTGTAGGCAAAAAAAACATCTGGAGAGCTACTGTTGGCCACCCCTGATCTAGAGGATTATATCTCACCTTTGCACATCTCCATCGACTGCAGGTAACACACGAAATATAACTAAGAACAAGTGTTAAAGTAATATTTGAAATGTAATAATAATAAAAAGAATAAAATCTGAATCAGGGAAGAGAGCAGCAAAATCAGCTAGCTACCCTTTACTATCTGGTACTTCGGCGGTGCTTCATTTTTTAAGAAACAGTATTAATTTAAATTTCTCTGGAACATATTGTTTTAATTTTGGCTGATTTTGCACTCTTCCTTATGAGAGCTACCAGCAGAATTTTGATTGAGAAGTAGTTCATGTTATCTTGGCGGGGTGGTGGGAAGCATGTCCTGAAAGTAAATTTACTGGTCTTGCCATATATTTACTGTTATAATTAATGTTGTTTTCACTGAAGTGGAAGAGCAGCATTCCATTCCAACAACAAATATTGCAGGTCTACACAATTGTTTACCATTCCACTTGCAACTCACTAGCTAAGGACTGTGTCTTGCCAGGTGTTTGATCACTACATTTCTTTGCTGTCAGGCTGCTTTTAACTGGGAGTTTCATACCTGTTGCACACTAGCTTCAAATGGCAGCCATGTATTCAACATTCTACTGTTGGAGTCACTTTAGATTTCTAGCATTGTACAGCTGCTTCTAGGATTTCCAGTCACTCTGAGAAGTAGGAAGCTGGACTGGATGTACATTTGGTCTGATCCTACAGGACTCTTCCTGTATTCTTACACGTTTGTCCACTAGATCAGCTCGAGAGATCCATTATCTGTCCTGTTTGCAGAGAGGCTAACATTGTAGGATATAGTGTTATATAAGATGATGGAAAAGAAAAAAAACCCTATGCTGGCAGAGAAACCTGATTAATGCATTGTTATGTGCAATTTGGGGACAGAGCCAGAACAGGATCTGCATCGATACAAGTACTATTTAACTTGTTCCTAAATTAACTGCAATCAGTGGTAAGCAGTGAAGTTTGCAGGTGATTCTAGATTATTCCAGGTGCTGAAAACCAAAGTGGATTGTGGTGATCTCCAAGAGGGTCTATCCAAACTGGATGCAAAGGCACCATGACAATAATGCTCAATTTAAGTCAGTGTAAATTGGTACACATTTTGGAGGAAATCCTAGCTTTACATATACATTGATATCATGGTGGCCACCCACCTGAGAAACAGGATGCTGGATTAGATGGATAATTGGTCGGATCCAGTATGAATCTTCTTATATTATAACAGCTATTCTAGATCTTCTTGTGATGTGTTACATTTATCATTATTTGAGATCTCACAGTTAAAGAATGTAACCGTATAACAGTGTGATCTCCCCCCCCCCCCAGTATTAATTTATTTATAGGTTAACAATGCCATTTTAAATGGATTTCAGCAAAAATGATCAGGCAAACAAAACAATAGGCATTTTCACTAAAATCTCTGAAAAGTACAACACTAATTCCTTAAGACTGATACAGCAGCAGCAACAACAAAAATTAGACTGTACTGGGTGAAATTTTTCAAGTATTGGCTCAACAGTCTTAAATTGATGCCATGTATAAAACTGTAGCAATACAAAAAGCACTTGTCAAAGCAGAACTGGATTCCTTAGGCTTTGTTTCTATGACTACTACCTCAAGAGGACTTCCTCAAATGTTTGGGGTCAGCCAGTTGTTTCTGTATCCAAAGACATCGTAAGAGTCTTTTCTATGCAAAGCTTCATTGCCTGTAACAGAAGGACTGAACAAAATTTAGCACAACACTCCACTGATGAAAACTATTTTAAAAATCTCATTAGGCAATGTTCTTTATCTGGATTAAAATCATTCTCTACTTATGATTTTGACTCTTAATGCTATATTACTAGCCACTTAGTCTTGCATTTAGTGCTCTATTTTTAGGATGCAATCAAGATAGTTTTGCATAGTCATGGACACCTGTTGAGGCCTCATCCATACATTTTAAAAAATATTTTCTTCCAGAAAAAGGTTACCCCTACAACTAT
Organism: Heteronotia binoei; assembly: GCF_032191835.1. Taxonomy (NCBI): domain Eukaryota; kingdom Metazoa; phylum Chordata; class Lepidosauria; order Squamata; family Gekkonidae; genus Heteronotia; species Heteronotia binoei. The sequence goes on from NW_026800046.1 coordinate 721,848, forward strand.
GACAGTAACATCAAATGCCAATTAGTCCCCCTGAAAGAGATTATACTATTATTGCACTTTTGAATTTAGGCATTGAGGACATCCAGAAAGGCTGTCATACTGTGCAGCTAGAGGTAAAGGGGGAAGGGGACTGGAAGTCATTCCTCAGTGTGAGCAGTGGAGTTGGGAGTGTTTGGTGCTTACTCAGGGCTTTGAGGAACCTGTTCTTCTGCTCATACTGAGCTGAGAGGCTTAGCTTCATTGGCTCTTTGGCTGAGGACCCCCTCATTGGTCTTTGTGATTAGCACTTTCTTAGGGCACCTCTAGCCCACAGAGGGGCATTCTGTCACATCACAAATCTCACAAAATGAGCCAGTTTGGTAATTGTGAAGGTTCATGGTTTGTGTGGACTCACAAACCACAAACCAAAATGAACCTCTGTTTTCCCAGTTTGTGCCCATCCCTAATACAGATATCTGAAACCACTTCTTAGTAGCAATGCTCCTTTGAGATGAGAGCCTAAAAGAATTTAAATCAAAAGTAACAAAATGTTATACTTGTTTTTTGCTTTTGAACTGTCATCTATCTGAGTTACTTTACTTCACCGAATCTAATTTTCAAATAATTCTGACAGAGCTTCAGTCAGTCAGAACCTTTATTAGGCATTAATTACAAACTTATATAAAACAGTAGGTTAAAAGAGAGGGAGTTGGAATATCTAATACAGTATTACAAAGTAGAATATAAATTATCTGGATTTTTCCCCCAGTTTGTTGTTCAGAAAATTTAAAAGAAACTTAATTTCAATCAGATAAAAGGTAAAAGACAAACTGCTTGTCAGGGTGACTGATAAAATTACAATTAAAAGATTCTTTGCTCAAGATGATAGTGCTAGTAGAATAAAACATGGTTTCAGGGATTCTAACCTGGCATGGGCAGAGCCTTTTGGTATGAAATGTCCACAAGTATCTGCTGTAGAGAACCGCAGTAGGTGAGATGTCAGCCTTGGCTAGCATGAAAGCTCAGTGGATTTGTGTTGCTCTGAGATAGAAGAAATATTCAGCCAAAGTCCCATAGTCTGGGCCAATATCTAAGGCCAAGAGAGAGCAAGTTCTATTTGCTACTGCATACAGGGGACTGCCTATCAATATCCTTTAACTTCTGGTTCAGCAAGCAAAAGGAAAATGGCCATCCACAGTCCTGAAGGTAGGCACTAGGCTGTTCATAAAGAGGTTGAACAAGTAAGGGGCCAATCTTCTTCATGGTCCCTGTGCAGTCTACACGCTTGGGTTCATGCCCTTTGCTCAAAGCTGACCTTGGAGCGTGTTTTTGGTGGGCTCTTCCTCCGTTCTGAGGAGCAGGCACACAGTACACATGCCTAGAACAGGGGAGCAGCTCCGCCTCCCACTCAGGGTCTTTTTGCCACCGCCCTTACTGGCAATGTTCCCTCTAAGCTGCAGAGTCTTATGAACAAAAATTGTGCTCTATGAGCTACTGGCATTAAAGTTGTGAGAGACTGCATAAATTGACTGGGGTCAACATTCCTGTGCTATGACAATAATGCATGAACTGGAGGCTAAAAATCTGTGAGCTAGCTCATGCTAACTCAGCTTAGAGGGAACACTGCTTATCGGACCTCATTGCATTAGCTCCTTCCCTCAGTGTGCTCTTAACTATTTTTCCCTCATTGTCATTGTTCCTTTTTTGACCCCTCCCCCAGTTGGTGAGGATCTTGCTGATTAAGTCACCCTGGCCACTCTAGTACACCTGGCAGCTAGTTATAGAATACAGTTTGAAAATAAGAAAGAATAGTCTTTTGTCCTTGAGAACCTGATCCAATTTGCTAAATGTCAGTATATCAAATCAAAGACCTCCTTCAAGTTGATTCCCCCCTATCTTCATATTTCTCTGTTAAGTGGACAACTGTAATACAATGATAAAGCATGGATCTATCAGAGCAGAACCCAGACTGTTAAGGACCCAAAACATTTGGGTCACAAAGCCAAGAGATTAGTTTGTTCAGCAGGTGGTTGGTGTAGAGTTTGCCAACAATTGAAAGAAGGCTTATTGGACAATAATGCCCAGGATTTTTTATTATTATTTTAATTGGGACTACTATAGCTTTAGAGCAAAAGTCATGTATCCTTCCAGTTTTGCCAGTGAGAGTAAAGAGAGTCACTAAGGGGAGAGGCTCACCATTCCAGATGCTTCTTAAATAATCTGGGGGGAAGACCATGAGAGCCCTGGGGCTTCTCCATTTAGAAGTTTACTGATTTAGAAATTTAATTTGGAATGATGGAAAGCCTTTCGGGGAAATCATGAATGATGATGTTTTGGTTATCCAAAACTGTTTACTGTTGGATCATAGAATCAATCTGAGAAATCTGTTGAGGGACTGAAGAATCAAGAGTGCAACTTTTCTGACAAAATTTACAGGTTACCATCAGGTACCAATGGGTTGAAGTTAAATCAAAAGAATTTTCTGCTAAACATTAGTAAGAATTTCCTGACAAAGCAGTTCCTAATGGCTTTCTTGGGAAGTGGTGGACTTTGGAGTTTTTCAAACAGAGGCTAGATGGCCATCTGACAGCAATGCTGATTCTGTGAATTTAGGCAGGTCATGAGAGTTAGGGCAGGAAGGGTTACATCAATGTTTAGTTCTTGTTACACTTTCTTACATGCCCAGAGAAATGGTGTTTGCCACTTTGGAGGTCAGAATTTTGGGGCCTATGATTTTGTGATTCTATTATTACTGTTACAGGATAATGTTAAGCTTAATACTTATGTACTTTTTGGCCTGCCTATCTGAAAAAATAATTGGCTGCTTAAAATGAAACATTCTGAAGTGTTTAATAGTGACTGAAGAAAATGAAGCCAGGCATTCTCATGGTAAATCTCTAATGCTAGGGTATTGCAGTTCTTATCAATTAAAAATGAATTATTTGCTGGGAAAAATGCAATGTACTGAATACAGATTCTTGAGAATAAAACTGATAAGATATGGCTTTAAATGCATTTGAAACACTACATCAAAGTCACTGACAGACAATTTTTCATTGGCTCTTTATCATTGTTAGAAAGAAAGATGGATGGACAGAAGTTGTTTGATCCAATGCATCTTTTATCCAGAAGCACTGGAAAGCACATTAAAGATAAAAAGGATGCTCTGGTTTTTTTCCCTGTAAGACACTACTTTATGTATGGGAACCAGTATCAATTTAGAATGTTAATCAGACTTTTACAACCCAAGTTTTAACTTTGATCTATGAACTTTACAAGAAACATTCCTGAAAATGTATCAGAGCTTACCCAAGAGCTGATGAAATTGCGTTATATATTCTAAGTCCAACCCTACAGCAAAAACACAGAAGTCAGCTGCTTTTTCTTGCTTTCAGTCAGGAGATATTGGGGAAATGATGAGTCTCTGGGTTTTCATAGTGGTGAGGGTAGAACAAAATGGCTTGTTCTCACCTGATCAATGAAAAGAGAACTAGAAGTGACTGATACCCAGGCAGTACAAATCCAGGTACATTATGAGAGATTAAATAAAATTTGGGGGCATCATGAGAGGTATTTATAATTGCTTCAGCCCAGTCAATTGGTTCAGGTTGTGTTTAGGCTACCTGTTTAGCTGAATATTTGGAAGCAGGCTCTGTACACCATTGGTTTTTAGTCACACATTTTTGGGAGGAGGGGCAAGGAATGATAGAAAAGACAGAATTCTATTGCTCTGGGGATCACAGTTTTATAAATCCAGGTTGTTATACTGCTGTGGTTACATGAGGGCAGAGGACCCTAAAAGTACAGATAGGATAAATTGAACTATGTGAACAATAACTGTTTTGCTCGAGGAAGGGTTCTAAAGTGGCGTTTCCCATTTGCCGGGGTGTTTAAAAGAGGGGGGTGGGGGGGAGAGGAGATTGCTGCCCTTTGCCATCTCCCTGCCAGGCAGGGAGATGGCAAAGGGAGCTCCAGGCTTCCCTCCCCCTTTTAAACACCCTGATGGAATGTTTAAAAGGGGGGGGAGGAGATTGCCTGCCTTTGTCGTCTCCCTGCCAGGCAGGGAGATGGCAAAGGGAGCTCCGACGGGGTGTTTAAAAGGGGGGGGGGAGATCGCCTGCCTTTGCTGTCTCCCTGCAATGCAGGGAGATGGCAATATGGAGCTCCAGACTCCCCCCCCCTTTTAAACACCCGGGTGGGGTTTTAAATGGGTGGTGGTGGTGGGGAGAAGATTGCCTGCCTTTGGTGTCTCCCCACCAGGCAGGGAGATGGCAAAGGGAACTCCAAGTCCCTCCCCCCTTTTAAACACCCCCGGCAAGGTGTTTAAATGGTGTGTGCATGGCAGATCGTCTGCCTTTGCAGTATCCCCAGCACGTGGGAAGATATCATTTATTGTCTCCCGGTTCCACCCCCAAAGTCTCCTGGCTCCACCCCCAAGTTTTACTGGGCCAGGAAAGAGCAGTATAAAATAATCGGGCCAGGAATGGGAAAAGTTTGGGAAACACTGTTCTAAGGGAACAGACTTCAGTCTCTCTGGGCCTCCACTGAGCAGTTCAAAAAAGCCTTTGTTAAGAGCACAGCTGTTTGTTGATGCCCTCTCTGTAACAGGAGATCTCTTTAAATGACTATGGGTAGACACAATAAAACAACCTTCTGCCCTGTTGATCGGGGTAGAGATATATTAGCAACACGATTCCACCCCCCAGAACATTAGCAGTAATTTTGTGGGTTTATTAATTGTCATTAATTGTATTTATTTATGATAAATAGAGTTTATTATCAGAATCTATTTCTGGAGTGCTATGGGAGGGGGGTTGGAATAGAATTTAGTGGAAGGTTTAGGCAAAGTTAGATGTGTTTTTATAAAATGGGTTTTTTATTGTTGATAGGTTAAGGGTTGTGTTTCATACAAGCCCCATAAGATGTTATTGCAGCTTCATCATGAGTCCACTGCCATACTTGCTCTAGTTATCTCAGCTCCTGTTCATCCTCTGTAGCTCTATGGTATACCAACAAGTTTGAAATGGGAGCAAAGAGGGCATTGGGAGCTGATTTCATCAATGGCTTCAGAGAGACAGCCATGCTGTGTAGTTGTGTAGACTCTTAAACAGCTATTGTGATCTACTATGGAAATGTGAGTGAAATGGTGCTGGGGAAGGCCATGATGGAATTGGGAATCCCAGTAATTGAGGGATGTGGGAGGATATGGTGTAATAAAGGAAGGAGGTGAAGATATGGTTATGCTTGATCTCCTTCCAACCTTTATCTCATCCTGAGACATATTGGGAGTGGGGCTAGGAAAAAAAATCTTTCTCCAACAGGTCCTTTAATAATAAGATCATAATGCTGCAAAATTATTTTGCAGTGCAAATGGTGGACTTGGTATGTGTAACCAAGACTTGGGTGAGGGAGGATGAAATGATAACCCTAAGAGAGCTGTCCCTCTTGGTGCTTCATCAGTTTTAGACCAAAGGATTGGGGGGCGGGGAGTTGTGATGCTCATTCAAGAGTCTTTCTCCTTCAGGCTACTCCCTGCACCAAAGATTGCTGACATTGATTGCGTAGGCTTGGCATGGGAGGCTGAAGAGAGTTTGGCTATTTGGCTGGTGTACTGACTACCTATTGCACCAGCAGGTACCCGGCCAAACCTGTTGGAGGTGGTATCAGGCTGGGCTTTGTGGTATTCCAGACTCATAGTATGGGAGACTTCAACGTCCATGTCGATGAAGCTGCCTTTTCACAGGCAGCAGACCTACTGTCATTGATGGCAGCACTGGGACTGTCAGATTGTATCCGGCTCCACATATCAAGTAGGGCACACACTGAATTTTATCTTTGGGATGGGGATAAAGGTGGACCTTGATGCTATTGATGAAGTGCCATGGTTGGACCACTATGCCCTGAAGGCTCATCTGAGCATCTCAGTTCCATTATGTCTAGATGGCGAGCTGATTTATGCTTGCCCATGGAAACTGAAAAATCCAATTGGCTTCCAGAATGCTCTGTGAGATACAGTGTCCCCTTATGACTTGTTAGATGTACTGGTAGAGAACTGGCATGGCTGTCTCTCTGAAGCCATTGATGAAATCAGCTCCCAATGCCCTCTTTGCTCCCATTTCAAACTTGTTGGTATACCATAGAGCTACAGAGGATGAACAGGAGCTGAAATGACTAGAGCAAGTATGGCAGTGGACTCATGATGAAGCTGCAATAACATCTTATAGGGCGTGTATGAAATCTTATGAGATGACAGTGAAAGCCACAAAGACTTCCACAGCATCCACTAGCCCCTTCAGAGCCCCAGATACCAACAGATTGATTGAGTGTCCTGCAGACATCCCCCCCCCACTTTCTGATAATCCTGAAGCGGGAGGGGGGGGCTTCTAACCCTGGGGATCTCTTGCCCTCAACTGGGATTGGCAAACCTACACTGTTCCAATGAGATCAGGTCTTCTGCTCTCCTAATACCTGCCTGTTTTGCCTACAGCTCAGCTGGGTGTAAGTGGGAAAATGCCAAGGAAATTCTATGGTTAAACCTAGAAGTTTAGAGAAGTGCTAGAGCATCTCCTGTATCAATGACATTACTGCTTGAAATGATGTCATGACACTAGTGTGACCAGAATCTTCTGCTAGTTACCAACCACAGGCTAGCAATCCTGTTCTGTTCAGTCTGTTGGAAATAGTGCTACTCAGATATGTTATACCAGCATGGTATACTGGTTAGAGTACTGATCTGGGAGACATAGGCTTCAGCTCCCACTTTAACATGGAAGCTTGCTGGATGACCTTATTGAGCCTGTCACTCTCTTTAATCCTAACCTACTTCACAGGAGTAAGAGGTAGGAATGGAAAATGACATTGTTAGTTGCTTTGAGTCCCCATTAGGGAAAAAAATCGGAATATATCTAAATAAATAATATTGCAACTTGATACCCAGTGGCCATATCTTTCCCCTTGAGGCCCATCAGTTGCCTTATCAATCATACCTTCATAACCATCTCCTTATACAAAGTCAAATATTTACTCCATCTTGCTCAATATTGTCTGCTTTGACAACAGTATATTTCTAGGTCCTCAGGCACAGAAAGCTTGTTTCCAGGTTTGGGATTCTTTTAACAGCAGTTGTGTGGGTAAAAACAGCTGTGAAACAGTGTGGGGGGGCTCTGGAGATAGAGGGTGGACAGTGGGAAGGCTTCAGCCTTTTCTGTATGAAATTGATCCTTATCCTTCTTTTTACATAAAACTTTCCTCCCCTGTTTTATTCTTTTTTACATGACCCATGCTCTAACATAAAGCTGCTCAGACTTCTTCCTGATGTGATAGCAGTAAACAGCATATCCTATGGAGACTGGTCTCCATAGGGAATAATGGAGTGCCCAGCAGTATAACTTTTTCTTCAGCCAGTGCCATTTTAATGAAATTAGCAGTGAATGAGATTTTGTGAAATGATACTTTGATCAGAAATCTAACTGTCCTCTGAGTAATATTTTAATCATTCCAACTCATTTGAAGGCAATTCACTGACAGCAGTGAGTTATTTCAATTATATTAAACCTTTCACAATTGCATTTTGTTTAATGAGATTACATATTTCATGGTCAAAAGTGATTCAATTTGTAGAACCATTCTCCTGGACATAGGGGGAAGTAAGTCAATTCTGGGCATTTAAACAACAGACCATTTATTGAGACATTGTATCTTCCTTCTTTCTTCTCAGATATTTACAAAATGTGTCAAAGTAATGAAAATTCCAAGAAATTAGTTATCTTTGTTTTATGACTTGAACATCTGCAGCAGGATTATCAATTTGCAACTAAACTGAAGTTCTGTTTTTAAATTCATATTGTGAGAAATAAGACATGATCATGAATGCAACAATTTAATGTGCACTCCAAGGATATTAATGTATTTTATTCACTTTTTAAATGTGCTTTAAGATTTTTAGAAGGAAAATTTTATTTTGAGCATTGAGCAACTTCATACAGCTTCAGAAGCAGTGACGCAGGAAGTATGGCTTGTGTAACTTCTCTCCACTTCTTCAGGATTTGCCCAATGAAAAGAATGACTGTATCCCTTAATGTGGGAAGATTCTGGTGTGAGGGGCAGACCTCCACACTCCCTGTAGATGTAACCAATACATTTAAGTTACTCTTTTTTCGTGTCATTGAGCTTTTCCACATATGCAACTTCTGATTTTCTTGGTAGGTTCACAAGGATTGGGTTGGGCATGGTTATTTGGCATGTCTGGCCTCCCTCTGCATTTTCAGTTATTGAATCAGTTTAATTTTTGTGCATATGATTTTCAAGGAAGGCTGCTGTCATTGGTGGCATCATTAGTGGTGACCCAGCACCCCCTTCTATTATGTTGTGCAAGTTTTAATTGATATATCAATATAAAGGCTGCATTTCTTTAAAAAGGTACTAAAATATTGATATACAGTATAGCATTGTAATTAGGTGCTTAGCAGGTTCTCTGTATTCTCAACTTTCATTTTAAAAAAGAGTAAGTCTCTATGCTCTTCCCTTGTAGAGATATAAAGAAAAAGGCACCTCTCCTCTAGGAAAATGACTAGAGACTAAAAAAAATAAATTGAAAGCTGAGAATTCAGAGAACCTGCCAAATCTACCATCAGGGGTCATTTTGTAGAAAAATTGGTGGTGGCGCTCATCCAGGAATTGTTATGCAGCTGCACCTACTATTCAATGGACAAGGAGGTGGAACTCTCAGAAGGAGGAGGTGAAACTCTCAGAAAAGTTCAGGAGCTGTGCTCCTGTGAGCTCCCACTGAATTCGAGTCCTGCCTACCATTATAATACTATATCGATGTATCAATATTTTAGTACTGTTTAAAAATTGAAAACAAAACCACTCATCCTCATGGAGAGAAGGGTCGGGGGAGAGTATTTTGACAATAATGGCAGTCCAACCATGAAAAAGTGGACTGGAGATGTGTGAGAGTGAGAGGGACAAAGAAAACCAGCAGAAACATTCTGCACAAGGAAAAAGCCAACTCAGAACTGGCATTCAGAAACATCAGGGTAAAGTGGCCTCAAGACAGAAAAATGCATGGAGAATTTGGTGGATAAACCTAAAGCTGGAACTGGAAAAGAAAACTGGAAAAGCCCATTGTTTGCTTTGAATTTCTGAAGAAATTCCTTTGAACTTCTGAAGAAGCTCATGCTTCACTTTTCCTCAGTTTTAACCACCCAACACTTATACAGTGTAGTGTTGCTTATTTTTTTTCCTATTTTTTTTCCTACTAAGAACCCCCATTTAGAATTGTCATGTATCAGAAACTGTTTTTGTAGTAGCCTCTAATACTTGCTCAGGTTTTCCTCAGTCAGAAATTTGGCTTTTCCAAGCCCTTTCCGCCTTCTAAATACAGTGGCAGTCCTCTTCTCTATTTACATTCCAAATAATGCTTTTATTTTTTTTTCTGATTAACACACATGACATCCAGTACAAGGAAGTTTAGTGAACCCAACCACCAGTGTTCTGCAGTTTAGGTTTTAAATCGGTCTAAAAAATAAGAGTTCTTTTTGACTCATTTTGCATGGGTACTTTACATAACTTTCTTGTCAGAGTTCCCTCGGGTTTATTCAGTGGTTCTGCATCTAGTGCTGCTGTCAATGCACCTGTCTTGCAGGGCTCTGCATTCCTCTTTTGAATTTAGCATAAAACACACCCTCCACCCCTGTTTTATGTGGGTTAAACAACAGTGCTTTAACGACGAATTAAACCACTCCTCTGCTTAAGGATCACTGGAAGCAGACATGTTATTGCAATGTCTTCCCTCTTTTCATGCCCCTTGGTTCTCAGCCAATCCCTTGTGAAGCTCCTCCTCTTCTTCCATTCACTTGCCCTCCTGCAATTCACAAAAGGCTGATCTGACACCAGGGGGCAGCCTCGCTCCCCCTGTTTTTTAAAGTAACTTTTTTATCAATACAAGTTAATCAATAAACTCAGATGGGTTTACTGTATGCCTGCTTTACTATCCACACTTATCTCCAGCAAACCTTTCCCCAATCATGCAGACAGTACGCTGGCTGCTTTTCTCCCCCCTGTCTGGTAGCTGAGTTCAGCAGAGGTGATGGAAGTCGTACAATGAAGTGGGTGCATGCTGGCTGCTTTCTCCCCCCTCACTGGCAGAAAATCTCAGTGCTTTCAACACTGTGCAGAGTAAACAATTCCCTCTCAGAATCAAGAAAACCTTAAAGGGACACTTTCATGCAGAATGGTAGTGTTTAATGATAAATAAAATGAGACGAATCCAGAACTCAGAAAATCAGGAATACAGAGAGTGCAAAATGGGCCTTAAATGCAAAGTCTCCTGTGTCTTAACTACTCAGTGACTGTCTTTACTCATTAAAACAGCAATTGCGTTTAAATTTATGTGATAATCTTAATTTTTCTTGCATTTAAAGTTATGTGATAATCTTAATTTTTCTTGTGCATAGGGTTGTTAATCCTCAGGTGGGGGCAGGGGATGCCCTGGTTTGGAGGTTCTCTTTCTCCCCCCCCCCTTCAGGGTCATCAGAAAGTGTGTGTGTGTGGGGAAAATGTCTTCTGGGCACTCCATTATTCCATATGGAGACCAATTCCCATAGAGTATAATGGAGAATTGATCCATGGGCATCTGGGGCTCTGGGGGGGGCTGTTTTTTGAGGTAACATCCAGTGTCTCTCCCCAAAATACCCTCCAAGTTTCAAAAAGATTGGACTAGGAGGTTCAATTCTATGAGCTCCAAAAGAAGGTGCCCCCATCCTTCATTATTTCCAATGTAGGGAAGGCATTTAAAAGGTGTGCAGTCCCTTTAAATGTGATAACCAAAATTTCTTTTGGAGTTCAATTATGCTTGTCACAACCTTGCTCATGGCTCCACCCCCGAACTCTCCTGGCTCTATCCCAAAGTCACCAGACATTTCTTGGATTGGACTTGGCAACCTTACTTGTGCATAGGGTTGCCAAGTCCAATCCCAGAAATATCTGGGGACTTTGGGGGTGGAGCCAGGAGACTTTGGGGTGGAGCTAGGGGGAAGGGGGGGAACGGCGCTGGGGAGCGTGGCGAGCCGCCCGGTCTCGGAGCGGGCGACGCCGCCGCGCAGCTGCCGCCTCTTCTCCGCTCGCCGTGGCTGCTCCTCCGAGATGGGCTCAGCCTGAGCCCATCTCGGAGGAGCAGCTATGCTGGGGCGGGGGGGGGGAGCAGCGGCATGGCGGCCTCGCCGGCTCCGCTCCGCCTCTGGGGTGGAATCAGAGGGGGGTGGGTGGAGGCAGGCCGGGGGCGTGGCGAGCCGTGAGTCTGGGTCCTAGAAGGGCCCGGATTCGTGGCTCGCCATGCTCCTGGCCTGCCTCAGCCCTCCCCTGGTTTTGCCTGCGCTGCTGCCGCCTCTTGGCTGCTCCTCCGAGATGGGCTCAGCCTGGGCCATTCTCGGAGGAGCAGCTGCGGTGGGCGGGGAGGGAGCGGCAGCAGCGGCGCGGCGGCCTCGCCCGCTCCGGGATGGGGTGGCTCACCATGCTCCCTGGCGCCGTTTCCCCCTCCCCCGCTTCTGTCTTTTTGGGGAGCGGGGGAAGAGGGTGGAAATCCTGGGGTCCCCCACCAGGGCAGGAGGGTTGGGAAGCCTACTTGTGCATTTGTGCTTAGGATTTCCCCCAGTGTCGAATAACTATTTTCAAAGCTATTACAGGCCTAATAAGTAAGTGAAATGAAAGTTCAGTTATAATAGCTATAAAATAACAGGTGTTCTAGTAGACATTGTCAATATTTGCCTTTAAGGCCTCATGAGGCAGCCTGGTTTGCTGCTGTGCTGATCTAACAGAGGTTCAAGAGTCTTAACAGAGAAGGTCTGAGCAGCATCTTTATATAATATTGAGAAAGGATTGGAAGATGGAGGGGATAAGCAGCCAGGCTGAATGCACAATTGGACTTTGGACAAAGGAAATCAGTAACTCCATGCCTTTTTTTGTAGATTGTTCACAGAACTTTAGCTGCGATGCTGGGGTCCCTGGCTGCCTTAGCTACACTGGCTGTAATTGGAGATGTAAGTTTAAAAAGTCATGATTCCTTTTGTTTTTATAGGTTTTTAGTTGGTTATCAGCACTGATACTTAGGCAAGGCAATAGCAGCAATATAACAATGTTAGTAACAACACTGACACACTTAGATGTCCCCACTTGCTCCCATTCCCTTAGTAAGAAATGGATTTCCACCTCCTTTTTTGTGTGAAACTTGTCATTTTTAAAACATTCTTTAAGCATGGTATAGTAGAATTCTGATGAACAGTTTCCATTTTTTAGGAAAACAAATTGTATATTGAAAACTAAAGTATTGTGCAGTTGGGATTTAATGCGGAGCTAGGCTGTTCATTTATTTGTAAGATACAGCTGAGCTCCTTTTTAAACTCTACATGCTCAACTGAATAACTTAGTTTTCACTGCAAAAAGAGAAAGAAAAAATAAGGTAAATGGAAAAAAGAAAATGAAGACCCACACTGTATTTATTGTTTTATTTTCATTTTCCCCCTTTCATTTTCTTTATTATTTTCCTTTCCTGCCTTGATGCTTAAGAGTCTGGATGAACCAAACCTAGCTTACATTTACCCATACCAGATATACAAAACTGATTCTTGTTCGACAAGTTGGGTCACTGTACGCTTCTTGTCGTGTACTTTTTGCTCCTTCTCTTCCTTGTTATTGATTATGTTCCAAAACTTACATTAAGTCTTTTATGTAGCAAAAAGATTTCTGTTAAAACTACTTAACTGTTTGAAACTTTTTAAATTTTTATCCTTTGTCCCTTTACCTTTCGAAATGCTGCTTCTATGAATTCCATCCAAGCATCCATGGAAGAAGTTGTATAGTATTACTGTATCAGCAGAAAGGCACCTAAACCAGTAATCCAATTTTCATCTGTTTCTATAAAGGTGGAACAACAACAGAATAAAAATTGCTTAGTGTAGGTATGCTGTAAATGAACCCTTCAAGTTGTCAGCATTTTACGGTGTCAATAGAAAAGTGCCTCCTTTGGGCTCCTTGTAAAAACACTAATTAATTTCATAGAAAGGAAATTTCATTGAAAAAATCAGTGTTTGTATTTTCAAAGCTGAAAGCTAGTTAGGAGATCCATGGGATTAAATTATAATTGCAGTCTTTAATTGCAGAAGCCAAGCCTGGTCAAAGTAGTGGAGTGGATTGATTTTGAAACTCTGGCATTACTTTTTGGAATGGTAATTAAAACTCTTTATGTATATCTTGTGCCTCCAAGGTCTAAAATGATTTTATAGAAAATATACTGGTATTGTTCACATTTGTTATTTTTGAGAGGAGTTGCAACAATGTTAGTTCCCATTATGTTACTACAGTACATCACTGGGATATCAAAACGTCATTTTCAGATGACTTTTAAAAACAGGCACCTCATCTGGAAGAGCCACTTAGGATGGAGGAAGGCTTAGTGGAATGGTAGGACAGTGTTTTTACTATAGTTGCCAACTTCAGATTGGGAAACTCCTGGAGATTTGGAGGTAGAATCTGGGGCCAATGAGGTTTGGGGATGGGAGGGGCCTCAACAGTATATAATGCTATAGAGGCCACCCTCCAAAGTTAAACCCTTTTAGGAAAACTGATCTTTGTAGTCTGAGAATCAGTTGTTATTCTGGGAGATCTCCAGGCCCCACCCAGAGGCTAATCAACCCTGGAGTACCACAGAATGGAGTAGAAACATCAAATATAGTTGTGGAATATTAACGAAATGCACTCAATGCAATACTTAATCAATATTAAATATACTTCTTTAATGTACTAAATCATAAACATCCAAAAATCACAACAACATTACAATATCAAAATAGAAATGTGTATTAAAGTTTTTACAATCCCATAATCAGTTAAAATGTACCAACAATCTTCCCAATTCAGACTTCCAAAACATCACAGAAACTTCACAGCCAATCTGCCTGCTCCTGTGGATGGATTTAAAGTGCTAGTGCTTGAAATTGAGTCCGTCATAGACAGTTACTTTCTGGTTCACAAAAACATTCGCCATTTTTCAAAGACATAATTTTGAACTTCTCACTTTTCCAAGATATTAAATTACATCAAGGTGGGAATCATACAGAGCCTCCAACGGGAAGGCTAGCCTGTGTTCAAAGAGGCATTATCCCACGTCGCCACTAAATGGACCATTCACAAAAACAGTAGTCATGGAGATAGCTCCCAGAGGCTGGCAATCATAGCTCTTGCTCAACAATTTTCAGTGGACTCTTCCTCCTTACTGCATCTATACTTTAGAACTGAGTGGATCCTGGGTACCACTCTATGCTGCCAGCATTGCATGAGTGCTTACATTGAATACATTGCAAGGGATTTAGGGAACCTTTCTCACCATGTGTAGTATCTTAGGCCAGTCTTGCTGTCTTTTTCCTAGTGAACATAGTGAGCAATTGCACTACAGAGGTACTTCCAGGAACATGGTTTTACAGAACTTGTAACTGGAGTGTATCTGCTAGTAACTGTAGCTTACTGTAGCAGGGCTTTTTTTTTTTGTAGAAAACTCCCAGCATGAACTCATTTGCATATTAGGCCACATACCCCCAACACCAAGTCAACTGGAACTGTGTTCCTGTGCATTCCTGCTCAAAAAAAGCCCTGAGTAAGAGAAACATGATTTTGAATTTAGGGGTGAAGGGGTTGGGTGGGATAGGAGGAGGAAGACAACACATTATTTACTTTTTTGATTAAAATGCCTGCTTTCATTGCAAAATAGTTTTTATTTTCTTTAGATGCTTTTAGTTGCAATCTTCTCAGAAACTGGATTTTTTGATTATTGTGCAGTCAAGGTAAGTTAGCTTCTTTTTTAAAGTAAGCAGTTATATCCAGTTTTATCACTTGAGCTTAAAAATGCTCTGTATCTATATTGTATTGAAAAAAATAAATAAAAGCACACTTTAGTATTCCTCTCAAGGTTAATTACTTGCTTCGGCTAACCTAAGACATTAATGGTACATAGAACTTACCTGTTCCAAAAAGCCATTAATATCACTAAGATTAGAGATTGCTTTACAAATTAAGTGGTGTTGAATGGATCACTACATATACACTGGCGTATAGTCCATTCTAGGCTCTTTAAAAATCCAGGTGATACTTTGGTCCACCTGTTGCATTCTAGTATTACTTCGGCTGTTTTTCAGATCTGATTTAAATTTTTTTTAAATACAGCTGCAATATTAGCATGTGGATAGTAAAACAGTATTGAGACTTCCCAGAACTACTGCCACTTTCATTTTTCTCCTTTGAGCAGTTGCCTGGTATATGAATCTGTATAGCACTCATTTGCAATATTTTATATGTGTTTACAAATATGTAAAGTTAAGAATGCCTCACTTTCCCTAGCTAGTATTTCATAAATATATCTGAGCCTGTTTCTCATTAACGAAGAGGCATATCTTCTGTTAAGTAGTCCTTTTGCAGAAAGGAGCTGAACTCGCTAAGGGCTGATTCACTTAAAAGTCTCCCCCAACATCCAAGCAGTCACAAGGATTCAGTAAAATTGACAATCTCAATGTGACCAAGTTGGCTCAGAGAGCAGATAGATATTGCCATGCTGCCCCTACTTTTTAATAGTTACTGTTATAATGGGTCTCTCTCTATACCTCCCTTCTCAGGGCCAAACCTGATGAATGTTTTATGTTCAAAGCTTCCAATTATTTTTAGCTTCATTTTCAGGCATGTGGCAGTTTTCCATGCAGCGTGGGAATGGGGCTTAGTCTCTCCTGATATGTCCCCAATGAGTCATTTGGGCTAAACTTAACAGATACATTGAGAATAGCACTATGGGGAAACTCCCAGGTTGATATCCTGCTTCAGGTCAGGAAAACATCATAGAGGGAGAGATTTGAAACCTCCTGTCTCATAAACTGTGGTCCTGATCTCAGATGGCCTTCCTATGTTTGAAAAACAACTTTAAAAAAAATCACTGGGAGCTTCAGACATGGAACTGCCAGTGCATGTCTAGTTTGACCCTGTCAAAAGAATAAAAGTGATGAGAGATGCCAAAGGCTATAATTATTCCAAAGTTCTGACTTCTATTCAGAATGGAGTATGAGTTGCTCTTGTAGGCAGGCTGAGATAAAAGCACACTGAAGACAAGAGTGCTGGCATGAGCTACCATTTTTGTCTTCATCCTTTTTGTATGTATTTAAAGTATTTTCATTAATCTTGAGAAACTGACCTGATTTCTTTGAAACTGATGATTCTTAATAAATGGGCATTTTTTTTGGACACAATATGCAGCATGGCTCTTGATGTGAAATGATGCCCAAGGAAAGCTCCATGTTTAAGTGGCTCACCAAGAACTTGTCATATGTTGTTCACTCACTTCACCAATTTAATTTCTCTATGCCTGTTTTCATTAGGCTTACAGACTGTCTCGAGGCAAGGTGTGGGCGATGATTATCATTCTTTGCCTTATTGCTGCAATCCTTTCAGCCTTTTTGGACAATGTTACCACCATGCTGCTCTTTACTCCAGTAACCATAAGGTACATTTTAATGCTATATTTCAGGGGTGGCCAACAGTAGCTCTCCGGATGTTTTTTGCCTACAACTCCCATCAGCCCCAGGCAGCATGGCTGATGGGAGTTGTAGGCAAAAAACATCTGGAGAGCTACCATTGGCCACCCCTGCTACATTTTGTTTTATACTATGAGTAATCCAACTTGAGTGCCTGTGAAAAAGGTGGACTATAAGCAACTCAAATAATAAGATAATTAAACTTAGTAATGAAACAGTATTTATATTCTGGCTATCCATCTGGATGGGAAGTTCTGGGTTGAATACACATCGAAAGTACACAATATAACATAGTGTTAAAAATCTAAAACACATCAGTGGCAATCTCACCAGTCTATTTCACCAGTAAAATGTTTCATGTGTTTTCATTGTAGTGAGCAAGAGGTTTTACTACCAAGCATTGATACCAAGACCATGGAGCAGAGAGGTTGATGAATTTGTGATAGTTAATCTGCTTATAACAGCTTGGATCCAGCAGTAACTTCTACTCACTGAAAGAATTTTCATTAGCAAAATGCAACACTCTCATCCCCTTCCTCCCTTGACAACCCAGAATGCCTCCTGAAACACTGCTTAAGGGAGCAAGGAAGACAGGGGATCCCTAGGAAAGAGCAAGAGCGGGGGTGGGGTGGGGGGACTCAGAGGAGGGAATCAGCAAAAATCACCACCCTTCCATCCACAAAAATCCTGCACTGACTCCAAACCAATTGATGAAGTTGGTTTTAATAATGTGGCTCCTTTTGTGTTTTGTGACTAAATGATGTTTATCAGAAGTAGGTTCAACCCTATCAAAGTTATTTAATTGAATTGTCACCAGAGAGTGTCATTGTTCTTTCAGTAATACTAGTTATATTATGTTTTCTGCTCTTTCATAACTCTCCTGCTCTTTCATAACTGTGTTTTGCAAGTTTGGGTCCTACTACGTTTTGTTTTTTATTCAGCACTTTAAAACTGCTCTGGAGATTTGGATAGCAATTATAGTAGGAACTGATAAACGTTCTACTAACAGCACTCTGCCTGAATGGCAATCACCATATCCCATACCAATAATAGATGGACCTCCTTGTGGCTGTAATAGGAATACTTATCTGTCAGTTTCTGATTTGATTTTGATTAAGTAGTTGCTAGTGCAACTATTCAGATATGCATCCTCACAGAATACAAATTACAGCAACCGTCCTTTAAAGTATGAATCCTAATACTTAACAAAAAGGATGAGTGTCCTTCAGATTAACGGATTTAGATGTTCACTGGCTTTCCAGTCCTTAAAAAAATACAACCTTTTATTCCTAAAGAGTTATGGTGGGTATTTACAGCACAGTTGTTCTAATAGGGCCTTGATTATTCAACAAAATAGACTTCACAAGCAGGGGACCCTCAAGGAAATGAGCAGGGTGGTGGATCTCATTCCCTCCACTATTTTCCCTTTCCCTTCCCTGAAAACTCCTACAGTCTCTCCTCCTTTCTTGTCCACACATAGTGCAATCACTTTTACCTGCCTCCTATCTCCAGCTTTCCCTCGCTCTTGCATCCTCTGCCTGGGACCACTATGGACCACTTGTGCAGGGTTGGCCACTGGTCCATTTGCATGGTAGGGAACCCGCAAGAGTTTGTTAATGGTATCTCCTTTCCCCCTGCATCACACTCCCCACACTATTTCCTTGTTTTCTTTTCCCCACCAACCTCATTAGTCTCTGCTTCTATATTCCCTGTTTTTAACTCTTCTCAGCTTCCCATCTTTGGCTACATTGCGTGCTCTCACTCTCACTCTCTCTCTCTCTCTCTCTCTCTCTCATTCATATATTTGCCCCCCAAGTCGGAATAAAGAGACGGACACAATTAAATTGGTGAAAATATGGGCCACTTTTATTAAAATAACTAGCAACGGCAAGGGCAACCGAACTGCGGCCAGGTCAGGGCCAGGGGTCTCCTCAGACCGCTCCCCTGCCTTTTTCAGCGGGCGAGAGACCCGGCCCCCCAGCCGGAGCTGTGAGCCACAGCTCCCGTTAGGCAGGCCCAGCAGGGAGGCTCGCACCGGAGGGCCCAAACACCAGACGCGAGTCTCAGCGAAAGGCACCCATCCAATCGAGTCTCCAGGACAGTCTGCATTCACAAACCTCGAGCCACACCCAAGGTTGATCCTGACAGACCCCTAACTCCCCAAAAGGGGGAGGCTAACCGGTCCTCCCCAGGCCGCATGGTGCCATAACCCCGTAGAACCTGCCCTAAAAAGTGACCAAACTCTACCAAGGCACCAACCCTAAGCCAATTCCTCAATCCACTGAAATGTTATGCAAGGTAGGCAAAAAACACCCCCCAGTCACATGCCAAAACGCCGGGAAGACTGCCGCGGCGCCGAGCGGGGCTTCAGCAACAGCGTTGAAGCCCCGCCCCCTCAGGACGCGCTCAAAAGCGCGCTGAAGATTCCGCTCTCCCTCCAAGGGGGGGCAAAACTTCCCCTTCAGCCAGGCTGCGATGCAGCGGGCTTCAGGAGGCTTCTATCCTGCTTTTCTCCACAGTGGAGACCCAAAGCAGCTTACATCATTCTCCTCTCATCCATTTTATCTTCATAACAACCCTGTGTGAGAGAGGTTAGGCTGACAACATTTGGCCGGCCCAAGTCACTTAGTGAGCTTCTATTGCAGAATGGGAACTTGAACCTGGGTCTTGGTCTCCCAGATCTTTGTCTGACCACCATGTACACTGGTTTTCTGGTGGTGCCTGTTGTTGAATAGCAGTGATCAGCTGGACCTGGGTGAGTCATGCAAGTTGCATGATATCAAATTGCCTGATAGAGTTGCTGCTGTTCTTGGCCCTGTTGAGATCTCCTTCAAAATCTAAAACAACCCTGGAAAAGTCCCTGCCCCTTCTCCCCTGCCTTTTTCTGACAGAAACCAGGGCTTCAACTGGCCATACTGTTTTTGTTGTCTAGCAATGGCCACTGGGGCATACATTTCTTAAAACTACAGGTATCGTTTCTCTTATGGGGGGGAGGTAACACTCAAGACTATTGTTTTTAGATTTCAGTTTTTTTTCCAACAAAACTAGGGCTTTCCTCAGGTTTGTAGAAGGACTTGTCTGTTGATGCTTTCAGTTTGGACTCTACCCTCCAAAGCAGCCGTTTTATCCAGGGGAATTTATATTTGTAATCAGAACATAAGAGAAGCCATGTTAGATCAGGCCACACACACACACACACACACTGTGGCTAATAGCCACTGATGGACCTCTGCTCCATATTTTTATCTAACCCCTCTTGAAGGTGGCTATGCTTGTGGCCGCCACCACCTCCTGTGGCAGTGAATTCCACATGTTAATCACCCTTTGGGTGAAGAAGTACTTCCTTTTATCCATTTTAACCTGTCTGCTCAGCAATTTCATAGTTGTAATTGTAATTGTAAGATAGTTGTAATTCTGGGAAATTGGGCCCCACCTGGCAACCACCAAACAATGTACTAGAATTACAGAATTAATTAAAAATGCAACCAATA
Source organism: Heteronotia binoei (assembly GCF_032191835.1). Lineage (NCBI taxonomy): Eukaryota > Metazoa > Chordata > Lepidosauria > Squamata > Gekkonidae > Heteronotia > Heteronotia binoei. The sequence continues at coordinate 741,883 of NW_026800046.1, forward strand.
TAACAATTCTTATTTATCTACTTTAGAGGCAGCAGATTACTTTCTCTCCATCCATCCAATACTCCTATCTTTGCAGTTCCAGCCTTCATAGCCACTCATCCTAGTTTCTGGAAAGGCAGAACATAACACAGATACAAGAAAATAATTAAACATTCTGTCTTCCTGCCTGCCTGATAGTGGGAAAATTAGTTAGGCAAAGGGAAGGGATAGAGGAAGGACCTGACAGGTCAGCCACAATCCAGGGGAAGGTGATCAAATCAACTTTAATGTAGTGTCTCTAAGTCATGGTGCTCTTTGTGTGCACTGACAGCATTTTGGACCTGTTTTCTTAAATATCAAGTGCTAAAAATTGTGTTTCAAGCTGAAAGTTTGTGTCCTGTGTGACTGAATATGTTGCAGTGAGTAACATATCTCAGTTTTTCTCCATAATTCTGGCTGATTGCTAACTTCCACATTGATTTTCCACTCACCTTACGCTGCTCTCACATTCCTCTTCTCAGCGGGGCTTCCTTCTGATTTCACACTATCTGCCCCAGGGCTGCAAGTAATGTCAGTATTTTTGCGCAGCAAACAAAAATCTCTAAAACCCAGGTTTTTTGCTGCATGAAAACACCAACGTTACTTGCAGCCCTGGGGCAGATAGTGTGAAATCGGAAGGAAGCCCCGCTGGGAAGAGGAATGTGAGAGCAGCTTAAGGAAGTGGGAAATCAATCCCAGTTAAAATACAGTTGATTGTGGGTTATATTCAACCATAGATGTTGGAGGCAAAACTTGCAGTCATAGAAAGATACATTCTGGTTTCAGAATGGAAAGGGTTCAGAATGAGTGTGGGGGGGGGGGGCAATCTTCACTCAGTTCTTCTCTCACCACTGTGGAAGAGGAAGAATTAGTGACAGCTTTGCTCTCACTACTGGATACTTTGAGAAGAAAATTTACCTCAGATTATACCTTTTTATTTGCGATGGCATTATTTTAGAAATGCCTGGATTGTGACACTAAAATGGCTATTAACGATGAGCATTCACAATACCTAATTTGCTTAGATGAAGGGCATAATCTTGCTGTGTGTAAGGCCTGCACCCTTTTTATTTCCAAGGCCTGAAAAGATTGTGCCTTACGGTTAAAGGCTGCCCTCTGGGAGTAATCATTAGGGGTTCCGATTCATAGTTCATTTCAAACTCGTTCATTTGCTTGTGCCATGCCTGAAATGGAAAATAAGCCCCACTTTTTCTTTGTGCTTCATTTGTTTTGTTTTTGTGGTTCATTCTCCCAGACAGGCTAGTGCCATTTAAATAATTTCCTAGGCAGTGCTGGGGGTAGACTTCTGTGAGCCCTAGAAACACCCATAGCAATTGTCCGTAGCTTGATTGGGAACTCTGGGAGCCAATCACAGAGTCCCCATTCTGCTCTATGGGAACAGACACCCTGACTCCACTGCTTTCACTTTGCACTGCATCACAAAGAGAGAAGAGTTAGTTTTCATTGTAAGAGCTAAAGCTGAGTTTTCCTGGGGGCACCTGCTTTGGCGGGCTATAACTCAGACATTCAAAATCCAATCTTCACCAAACTTGGAGGTTGGGTGGAGGAGAGCCTGCTGAAGACTCTGAGTGAGTTTTACACCTTCTAAACAAAATGAAACTATGAACCATGAAGTAGTTAGAGCAACTGGAGAAATAATGAAATGAAACAATCCCATAGTTTGGAAAAATCACATGAACCAACACAAACCACTATTTTTGCTAGAGGTCCCCCTTTTTCCCCCTCCTCCTTCCACTGCTTGCTCATTCTACCTAGTGTTCCCTCTTTCTCTCATTGTTTACTCATGATTTTTCTGTGCTGCTTCCCTCCTCCTGCCAGTGCTGTTGTCGTCTCTTTTTCACTGCTGTAATCCTTCTCACCACCACCTTTCTGCTCCCATCCTTCCACCACTACTACCATCACCTCCCTGCCACCACTTTCTCCTTTCTTCTTTACCTTACCCCTTTCTTCCTACTGTGGCTCCACAGTTTCACCAGTGTTTATGGGCAATCCTCAAATAGTGATCTCATGATACAACATTGTGTAAGTTCTTTGCACAAGCCTGCCTTCCTATACCATATCTGTGAACAATATTAGCACCCATTCCCTCATGGCCTTTACCTTACTGTGGTCATCTCTTGTTATTGTCAACACCTGCTGTTTAGGAGGGTTTTATTTGTTGCATTTGCAGTGTGAGAAGAAATACAGTTTATGCAAGGGAGCTTTTCCCTCTTGGTGCTCTGAATGGGTCTGTGAGCAACCCTGTCAGAGGCTTTACTTGGGAGGGCGACCACTTTAAATTTCTCCCAGGTCACCTTCCCTCAGTCCCTCAGATACACTCTCCGAAATCCTGTCAGAACTCTTAATAATTGGCACCAGATGGTTTTAAAGTTAAAACCCACAAAATATTTATTAGGTAACAAAAGGCAAAGGGGGGGATGAAATAATATTGATTATAACTGTTCAATATTAAAAGGCAAATCAGTTGGCAGCTGGTTGACAGAATAAAATAATTACAAAGAGTAGAGACTTTTTCAGGCTGAAATAAAAATATAACAAGACTTTGGCAGAAGATCTTTAAAATAAACAATAAACCAGGCAAGTTTCAGAATCCCACTGGATTCTACTTCACACAGGCTGTGCCTTCTGGGCACTCCGAATGCTGTTCCTTCAGTTGTTTAAGCCCTAGCTTTGGCAGTGGTAAATCATATAAATAACAAACTTCAATCACTCTTCTACACACACATAGAGAACTACTGACTGGTGTCAGTATTCTCCCTCACAGACCCTTCCACTAGCTATCTTCCAGGACTCGCACCCCTCAATACTGATGCGTCTCAGCCCCACAGCTAGTCCTCTGGTCTGAGTCTTGGGTACCTCTGCTGACCACCAGAATACAGTTCTCCTCTCAGTGTGTATTTGTGTGATCTAGTTTGTACCTGGAGATTGCCTGATGCACTGGCAAAATCTCCCTCAGAGTTTCAAACCATCTGAAAACTCCCTCTTCCAGACAGAATCTACTCAGCTCTGTCTCCCACAAGGAGCTCAGCCACTCTGGCTACTCTCAGCCCCTCGTCCAGTTGGTTTTACAACTGCCCGGCCTAATCCCACTGTCTTCACTTCAGACTGGTATTCTGAAGACTTTTCTCAAAGACCCCCTGGCTAAGACGAAAAATCCTGAGATGATTTTCTGCTGAGCAAACCTCAAAAGGATACTTTTCTGTTGCTCAGGCAACGTTCCAGCCAATCGCTGTAAGCCTGTTTCTCAGCTACTCAGGCTAAGGGCCTGAGTCCATCACAGGGTCCTTTGTGATGACAAGGTGACCTGATAGAGCATTTTACACTGTTGCATGCTTGTTTTAAAAACAAGAGTGGGTGTGGTGTGTTGGGATCAAGGTGCCATTCTCATCTTATTCAAATAGGCAGAGGAAAAAGCAGCACAATAAATGTTGGGTACTGAATGCTGCACCCATAAAAAGATCTGCTTTCAAGTACTTTCCACCTGATAGTAGAAACAGCTCATCATCCCAACACATTTGGTATCTGATTAATGCAATGGTTGGGTCAGAAACACAAAAGTTTTCTATCTATAACTAAGCAAACAAAATGTGGATTTGTTTGGTTTCAAGCATATGTGGGTCCGGCACCTCCTGCATTGTCCCCAGTTTTGTGGCATCTACGTCTCTTGCATTGGAAGCCCTGCAAGGTTGCCATAAGTCAGCTGCAACTTACAGTTTCTACTACTACCACCACAACCTGGGAGTTCTGACCATAGAACAAGTTGTCTTAGCATCTATGCACAATGCTGTGTGTGTGAAAATGCGGAACACAATATTACAGTCCCACTAAATATCATGGAACACTCAATAGTGGAAACCTGTACAAAGCTACTGTAGTCTAAGTCCATTGCTTTGTCAGGGCAGCTGTTACTATGTGGAGAAAAGTGGGCCTGAACTTAAAGGGTCCTGAAAATGTCAATAAGGCCCTTTTTGATGCATGTAGATTAATGGATGTTTGAGGCATGTGAAGAAAAGAAACAGGAAGATTTGCATAGAGAACCCAAATAAATAAATGGCAGTGCAGTTATTTTTAACTGTATTTTCTTTTCCTCCCTTTGATTACTAGGTTCTGCCCTTCAGCTCATAACAGAGCTGTTTATCAGTTGTTAAATATCAGTCATTAAAGACATGCTACAAAAAGTTTGTCCATTTAATCAGCAACGTTAAAAATACATAGATACCTTTCTATTACTTTGCATAGGCCACTGTGACATTACATTGTAATAATTTTTCTATCTGAATCTCACTGGCTGTATAGATATATTTTTATTTGCTTTGTTTCCAATACATTGGATTTTTTCCCTATTCTGTTATACAGTTGGGTAAGAGTCACTCAATTTATCTTGCTGCTTCCTCCTTTTGACCAATTTTGAAATGTGGTTCTAAGCTGCTATTACCATGGTGATGAAGCTTAGTAAACAATTTTACTGATTCTTTGACAATAAGACTTTAGCCTTTTACCAGCAATACATGAAAAACGATCTTATTTTCTTGTCACATTCGCTGATTAACTGAGATTTATATATTTTAAAAAACTAGCTTATGGCTTGTATTTTAAAATATTTTTGTTAAAAGAACCTACTCCCACGTACATTTATGGGGTGTTGTTATCCAGAATTGCTTCTCAAATGGGAAATAGTAAATCTTACCTAAGTGTAAGCATAACAGAGCCCTATAGCATCACTTAGCAGGCAAAATTTACTCCTCTTGTTAGTGTTGCTTTAGTTTAGACACTGATAGGGAATGCCCTTTTGCAAAATATGTCTATTTAAATGCCATCAGGAAAAGTCTGAGTTTTAACGAAAACAATAATATTAAGTCACACATATAACCACCATCTCTTGTAAGCTGGATTAGTCTCAAGAGGGGTGTGGGGGGAATTATTTATGTGGGCAAAGATGATAAAATATACAGGGTTGATAACATATGTATACAGAAGTCAGTCCTCCAAAGGAGCCCCTTTTAAATAACAAGGAGATTTTATACTAAATATAGATTTTTATTGAAAAACCACTCAAGCTCACAAGAAAAACACAATTATCAGCAATCACACAAGTCTAGGAAAATAGGCAGGAAAATTGATAGGGACATATAAGGGTACAGACAGGGCAATACTATACCTATCAACAATGGATGAAGGATGATCCTCCAGTGAAGATGGGGAGGCAAGAGATGACCAGTGTCACTTGCAATAATGGGCCCAGAAATTGGGGGTGGCTTGGGCAGCAAGTTAGGGTATCATCAGAGACACACCTGAATGGCCAAAAACCTGTCCACCTTATAGCCAATTTCATATCCTGAGGCAGGGTCATGTGATGGGTAACATCTACCCAGAGATGGGTCCCAAGAGATAAGACAAAAAAATTTGATGGACGATGATGGTTTGCTGAGTGCAAACCATATTCTACACAATGAAACTGGAGTGTTCAATTTAGGGCCAAATTTTCCTATTGTAACACCTTGGAGGGGAACAATGATAAAACAAAAGAAAGGGACATGCAGCAGGATGTGACTGTTGACAATCATCTTCAGTGATGCTTTATTGTGTAAGAAGCTTGTCTTGATGGGTGACAGGAAGATTCTTTCGTTTGGTGAGGAGATTTTGCAGCAGTTTATTTTTGACTGTTATGCCACAGCATCTGCATTTTCAAAGCATTGGCTGAGCTCTGGAATGTAGTACATGGTGAAGAAACCATTTCTGTCTGGCAGTTTGCTAGAGAAAGAGGTCTTCTTGGAACGTCTCAGGAACATGGCTTCTCTCAGGGCTGCTTCTGGTACTGTCTTCTAGATGACAAGGATGCAGTTGCTGTTCTGCAGCGCTGAGCAGCTTGTCAGTTTAGCAAAGTCTGGTATTCTCTTAATGTGGCAGGCCTAGGAAATTCATACAATAACAGGCAGGAAACTTGCTGAGGCCTGGCTTGAAGCAGTGCTGTAAGGTCCATAGAAACTAGATGTCCATAGTGAGGTTAGCATAGGAGCCAATTGATTATAGCCCATACTAGTTGGAGAGGGGGTCCAGGGTTAACTATCTTTGAAGAGTTCTATATTGCATTTCCAACTTAACCTCAAATTGTTTCCTAAATAATAAAGCTTCACAAAACAACATTTGTATATTTGCTTTTCTGTACTGCTTCAGTCTTCCTAATGCTGACATTAATTATCCAAATACAATAATCTTGCAGGGCAGGTTAGTAGCAATGTCTCCATGTTGCAGATGGGGAGGGCTGCTCTGAAGAGAATGACTTACTCAAAGCAATCTGGTAGATTCATTGCTCAAGTGATATTTGAACAAAGAACTTCATGGCTGGAACTTATTCAATAAGCTACCCTTGTCTGAAGACCAGAACTGAAGAGCTGGATTGGATCTAAATGCTCTTCTGTTTCACTGGTGCAAGTTTCTCCATATGAACACTGTGTGATCATGCAGATTTTACTTTGCCTGATGTACTTTGTAGGAGTACTGCCCTAAGCAGAATTTCACCTTTGCAAGCCTATTCACTTCAGTGGGCTTAGACCAGTATAGCTCAGATGAGAACTGAAAGAAGTAAGGTTAGGCTTTCTGGTGGATACTGGAACAAATAGATTAAAATGGAATTACAGACTCAGGATAACCCTGACCTGGACAGCCCAGAATAGCCTGATCTCAGCAGATCTCGGGAGTTAAATTGGGTTGGCCCTGGTTAGATCACTGGTGACTTCATGGCAACAACAAAAGACTCAGAAAAGAGCCAGTATAGGTTAAGAAAAAGGAGATAGAAGCACAAGAAAGCAGATTTTAATGGATAAGCAGGTAAAACAAAATAACTTCTTGGTTGATTTTTACAACTGAATTGTGTGTACTGTTCAATGCATGAAGTCTGCAATCCACTATTCAGATAATGCAATGGCAGTCCTCAGTAATTTATTCTGGAGAAGCCTGACAACATGATGTAGTGGTTAGAGTGTCAGATTAAGAGCTGAGGAACCTAGGTTTGAATTCCCCTTGGACTATGGAAGCTTTTTGGGTGGCCTTGGGCCAGTTGCTTTCTGTGAGCCTAACCTACTGCAGAGGGTCATTGTGAAGATTAAATGGAGAAGGGGACAATGGTGTTGTAAGCTGCTTAGAGTCCCTATTGAGGAGAAAATCAGGATATAAATATCAAAGAAAATAAATGAATAAAGCATGTCAATGGAACTATTCTGAGGATCCTCCCCTTATAAGAAAAGAGTTAAGATGATAGTGTTGAAATAGCAACAATTTCAGTATGTTTGCATTTGCTTTTATAGTTTAATCTTTAAAAAAAATCAAGCTAGTTGTTTGAAGAGAAAAAAAAATTAGATGCCATTTGTTTTGCTTTTAGGTTATGTGAAGTGCTTAATCTTGACCCCAGACATGTCCTGATTGCAGAAGTAATCTTCACAAATATTGGAGGGGCTTCTACAGCTATTGGAGATCCACCAAATGTGATTATTGTTTCAAAGCAGGAGTTGAGGAAGGCGGTACGTATTACTGTCTCTTGTGTTAATGAAAGAAATACAGATGTGTTCTCTGGTAATGCTGATCTGTTTTTCCTACTGTGTTGAAAATGAAAAGACAGTGTATTTGTTCTTCTGGCACAGAACTGTACCTCCCCACTCATTCTGTAAGGGACAAAATCAAAATGAATCTCTCCCCTCCCCCGCAATGTATAGTTACTTTCCTTTCATCTTTGGTGATGATTAATCAGCTTTAAATTAAACAATGGGAGTTGTTATGGAATTTTGCTTCCCAGAGATTGTGTCCAAGGGCATGTGATTCTGGCTTCCAGTTAAACAGAAGTGATAGTTTTATTGAAGATATGTCTGCCTTCTCACTTTCCTTCAATATCTTGATGTACTATTGATCTCAGAAGAGATTCACAATATATTGTTTAATCAGACACTCTTTACTAGGTAGATCAACACAAACTAGTTGTTATGACTTTTTGGTTTTGTTGAATATATACAAGTATACACTTTACTTATACTGAATACAACATGCACATGGGAAGATTCTTTGTTGTCCTGGGATACTTCCTTGTATTTACTTGAACATACATATGAACATATGAAGCTGCCTTATACTGAACCAGACCTTTGGTCCATCAAAGTCAGTATTGTCTTCTCAGACTGGCAGCGGCTCTCCAGGGTATCAAGCTGAGGTTTTTCACACCTATTTTCCTGGACCCTTTTTTGGAGATGCCAGGGATTGAACCTGGGACCTTCTGCTTCCCAAGCAGATGCTCTACCACTGAGCCACCGTCACTCCCCAACTGAAAATATGAAGTTGTCTTATAATACCTTTGATCTGTCTAACTCAGTAACATCTATGCACTGCACTCTCCAGTCTCAAGCAGGAAAACATCTTTCTTAATAGCTATTACCTGAATTCTTTTTAAGCAAAAGAGCCAGAGTTTAAATCTGCATTCAAAGCAAGTACTCTGCTGCTGAGACCTTTCCATGGCTGAGTATACCATGTGGGTGGGCAGAAATTGTGGGAAAATATCTGCCAGCTGTTTGTAAGATGCAGGCTTGAGGATATGTCTCCTACCTGTTGCAGGTACTTAGGTATTTAAGCCCTGGGCATGGCCAGAAGTGAGCTGAAGGATAGCTGAAGGATAGCCTTTGATGGACCAACCCAGTGGATATCAGACTAGGCCAGGGTCTTTTGCTTCTCTTTTTACACTGCATTTTGTTTGATTTAATAAACTATTTTTGTGAGGTCTTGGGTCCCCATTGGGGAGAAGAATAGGATAAGAAATATGCAAAAAAAATGAAACAAGGATTATTTTTCTCATTTGCTTGAGAATTGATGGACCACAGCTCAGTGGCAGAGGTCTGCTTTGCTTGCAAAAGGTCCCATGGTTGATCCTTGGCATCTCCTGTTAAGTAGCTCAGAGTCTGAGCTCAGTAACAAATGGGGAACCAGTGAAAGGTCTGCTGAGTGGGAGGTAATATGCATGCTCTGTCTAGCTCTTGCTAAATAGTCAAACTGTGGCATCCTGGACCAGTTGGAGTTTCCAAGTTGATTTTGAGAGGAAACCAATGTACAGTGTCACCTCTCATGTGAGAACAGACCCTTTAACCAGTGTGATTCATGAACAATGGATTAAATAATTAGTGCTAAGTATACATGTGTCACATTAAATAATGTTATGAATGGTTCCTAAACTGGAATTATGGTGCATTGGACTGCTTTTTTTGTGTGTCATCAAGTCATAGCTGACTTATGGTGACCCAATAGAGTTCCAAGTCAAGAGACATTCAAAGCTGGTTTGCCATTGCCTGCCTCTGTGTAGTGACCCAGGTGTTCCTTGATGGTCTCTCATCCAAATGCAAGTTATGGACAACCTCTGCTTAGCTTCCGAGATCTGATGAGATCAGGCTGGCTTGGGCTATCTAGGTCAGGGTCTCTTTGTGTACATATACATAATTCTCATACCCTGATAGTTCCCATAGTTATACTTCTAAAACAACGTCTGATTGTTTAAAAGTTCTCATCAGAAAAACTAAATACCATGTCAAAAACTCTGTTTATACAGGCTGAAATCTGGAAGCAGTTTACTTTAAAATTAAATTAAAACAAAATGATTAAAAATGCATTTTCTGCTATGCTTGGAAGGACTCTTTCTTGTTTTACAGGTTCCACCTCATGTTAGTTTGAAAAAATATATGCTCAAAGCCTGTTGAAATAAATTTGGATATGGCACAATTTATTCATTAAATTACAGTGATAAGGATGTACTTTGTAGAAATACACAGATGAATTAAAGTGGGAAATATTTCCAATGGTGATTAATTTGTAATAGCCCCTTTCCCCCAGTCTACGAGGAAATTAAATTGTGGGCATCCATTTACATAACAGAAGAAATCTCTTTTTTGTGCCTTTTAATAAGTTTATAGCTTAGACTGTGATATGCTTTAAAAAGAAAGACTCTGAGACACTGTTATAGTTGTACTCGGACCGTTTTTTTCTGGGGGAATGCAGCAGAATTGAGTTTTTAAAATTTTATTTATTTAGATGATTTCCCAGAATGGGCTCAGGGTGATTAACATCATATTAAATAACAATTCAGATTATACGGTTAAAAACAGATAAAATACAGTTAAAACAGATAAAAATATATACACTATATTGTGGATGGTGGCGTGGTTTAATACATTTTCAGCATGCTAAGATCTGTGACTATAAATAAAATAAATGATGGTAACATAGCAGAACTTCTTTGTGGAAATAAAATTCTCAAAAAATGTTTAAAAGTTCATGAGGGGCACATGTGAGTTTCTCCTTCACTTCCCTCTTGAGAGTCCTGGCACTTCTTTTTCCAGAAAAAAAGCCCTGGTTGTACTAACATTATGAATCCAGAATGCTGTGATGAGGTGGTATTGCTACTCAACCAATAGCCACTCTTATTAGATGTGACGCAGTATCCTTGTGAAATCTTGTTGTAAAGCATAGGATAGAGAGCCAGTTTGGTGTAGTGGTTAAGTGTGCGGACTCTTATCTAGGAGAACCGGGTTTGATTCCCCACTCCTGCACATGGAAGCCAACCATAAAGCTTGTTATTAGCAATAGGTTATCCCCTGGGATTTTTCCTCTGCCCAGCTGAGTGGTTGCAGAAAGACTGGCAGGAAGTGAGATACTTGGCTTCTCTGAGTGCTCACCTGTTGAGCCTGTTAGTCATATAGTTAGGCATCACTATTCCTAATTGCTGTAAACACTTTTAGGTGACCAGGGAATAAATGTAGTCATATACTGGTTTATTCCTAGCATGGAGTACTTAGAAATATATTGTTTTATTAGGATTGTTTCAGCTGTCCAGGGTAAACATTATGACATGGAAACCTGGAGGACAATAATATCTAGAAATGCTCTAAAAGTTATGATTTACATGATGCAATTTCTTCATGTGGCTGACAAGTGCAACTCAGTGAGAAAACTGTAAATTTAATGCTGATGTTGGGGTCCAATGACATTCTTAAAAATTTTCTTGTTTTTCTCTAGAATAATTTGTATACTTGGAGAATCATAATGAAACTTAAAATACCACTGTGAATCCTGCATCTGTCCCTTACAACATTTATGTCACTTTCCCCAGCAAAAGTTAGAAGGGCGAAACCTTGTTGGCATTGTAAATTTCAAGATATCTATTTTTCAACAGGAATTTATTTATTAATAAATTTACTTATTAAGTTTGATTTTAGACTCTTCCCCCCCCCCCCCAGAGACTAGGCTCAGGGCAGTGTACAAGTTATAAATATCTTGAAGTCAGTGGGCTTATAACACTGAATGGCACAAATTCCTGACTTGTCTTGCTGACAGCTTCATTATTGAGAAAGTGAAGAGGGAAACAAGGGGATCTGCTATCTTGGACTTGATTCTCACCAACAGAGAAGAACTGGTTTATGAGGTGGAAGCAGTGGGCTCTGTGGGTTGTGGTGACCATGTGATTTTGACATTTACAGTCTTGGGCAAGGGAAAAGCTGTATGTAGACAGACATAGATGTTGGACTTCAGGAAAGCAAATTTTGACAAATTTAGTGTTTTGCTGGGTAAAATCTCATGGTCAGAAATATTTAAGGAGTAGGGAGTTCAAGAGGGGTGGGAGTGTCTTAAAAGCAAAATATTGAAAACACAATCACAAACAATTCCTAGGAGAAGGAAAACTGGGAGGATCCTAAAGTATCCAAGGTGGCTCCATAAACAGCTCTCTAAAGACTTGAGAAATAAAAAGACTCATTTAGGAAATGGATGGAGGGCCTTATAACTGGGGATGAATATAAACAAATAAATCAGTGCTTGTACAGAAAGAGTTGGGAAAACCAACTCAGTATGAGCTTTTCTTATGTACGAAGTAAGAAAAAGAACAAGGGCATGATAAGCCCATTGTGAGGACAAGAAAGTGAAATCATAACAGGTGATGAAGACAGGGCAGAACTGCTCAATTCCTATTTTTTCTAGTCTTCTCTTGTGAGGGAACATGCCAAAAAAGGGAAGGGAGTTGCAATCTACGATCTGCATAGGGGTAGTACATAAACACCTAGTTTGCCCCCCAAGTTGGAATGAAGAGACTGACACTCTGTTTTGGTCAAACGGGCCATTTTATTAAACCTAACTTTATTATAACTTGTACGGCAAGGGTTACCTGAAGCTAAACAAGCCCCGGGGTCATCACATGACCCTTCCTAGTCCAGGTATGGGTGAGCCCCACCAAGAAAATGGACCTCCGTAGTACCCTGGGTGACAACTAAATCCTCAGGGCCATGGTCACCGGAATCAGCAGGAGCGGCGCTTGTGGTTTTCTCTACAACTTGCACACTCTCGAGCTGGTGTGTTTTTGGTTGCACGTGGCGGCTGGTGATTTGTGGTGGCGTGGTGGAGCTTGAGAGCATCGTCTCCCCCTGAGTAGTCCGGTTCTGAGGAGGATGAGGCGGCTTGGTGAGCTGCTGCCGCCATGCGCTCTACCCATGATTTCTCATAGGCGGTAGCTGCTTTGATTGTCTTGGGTAGGTCCATCTCATATTTCCCAAACAACTTCCTCCTCAGCTGCTTGTCCCGCAGCCCAAAAATAAACCGGTCCCTCAGTCTTTCCTCCAATCGGTGAAACTCGCAGTGGAGTGACAGCCAGCGGAGGGCAATGTAGTCAACAGCAGACTCATTGGCAATTACGGAGGGCAATGTAGTCAACAGCAGACTCATTGGGCTACTGCCTGCGCTCGGAAAAGTTGAAGTGATGGGTCAGGACTGACGACTGTGGTGCGAAATGGGTCGTCAGGGCGGCGTTGATGTCCGTGTAGGAGGCATTCTTGAGGAGGGTGGGTGCTATTAGCCCCTGGGCTAGCTTCTGGGTGTTCATCCCGCACAAGCTGAGGAATAGCGATCTCTTTTTATCCCCCACAACTCGGTGGTAGCGGATGAAGTTCTCCAGTCGATCCAACCAGGTCTCCCATCGCTCTGGGCAGGTCACATTGAACTCAGGAGTCGTTCCTGGCGTAGTGGCCATTGTCAGCGCTGGTGGTGCGTGTGTAGCTGCTGGCCTCGCTTACCAGGATCCCACTTTCGTTGCCACTATAATATAGTAGGTTCTATACATTAATGAGGCGAGGTGGTAGTGATCATAGCTCTTTTATTGAATACAGCATGGTATAGCACTGCCTACGAAGACTGAAAACTAGGGCCGCAGGGGCCCCTATATATACACACCCAAACTTTCTGAGCTGCCTGTGACTGGACCATTCAAACCAGTTGAGGGCTCTTGATTAGAGCAGGGCAGCAGGATTTGGATCCTGCTGTCTATTGTTCCCGAGTCCCCCAATAGGCAGCAGGCCCCAGTGAGTTAGGCAAGCACTCCAGCTTATAGATACAATTCTAAGCACATATACAACAGATGGCCATCTGACAGCAAGGCTGATTCTGTGAATTAGGTAGATCATGAGAAGGAGAGAGCAGGAAGAGTTGCATCAGTTCTTAGATCTCATGGCCCTTTCTTACATGCCCAGGAAAATCCTGATTGCCATTTGGGGTAAGGCAACAATTTTTCTCCAAGCTGTTGATGGAAGTTTTTACCATCTTCTGGGCATGGAGCAAGGGTGACTGGGGATGTATGTGTGTGTGTGGGAGGTATTTGTGAAATTACTGCATTGTGCAGCGGGTTGGACTAGATGACCCTGGAGATTCTTTCCAACTCTATGATTCTATGAATTAATGACCCTGGTAGTCAATTAAAAGGGTGGGGTGCTTCTCTTGTTTGTATCACTTGCTTAGGACATGGAAGATGACGGAATTGTTGAGATTCACTCTGGCCACAATATGTCTGGTTTGGCTTATTAGGACTGTAGTGGTGCAGAGATGGCAAGAATAGAAGACAAGTTCATGTTCCAAGATTTAAATCTAAAAATCTTCATTTTACTATTCAGTGCTGAGAGAAGGCTTTGTTGCATTTAATTATTTGAAATGCAAGGCTGTATACACTCAGTAAAAATATCTAATAGAAACTTCAAGCACCTGTACAAACCATTTAAAAGCAACAACAAAAGTCAACTCAGAGCAACAAAATCCAGAGCAGCAATGTAAAACACAAAGCAGAGATAAGTATTACCAAACAGAGAACAGAGCAATGAAAAGCTTCCTGGAACAAATGAAATGTTTACCTGACACTACAGAAATCAAGCAAAGGCAACAAGACACAGGGAAAAGGGAGGAGGGGCATTCTTAAGCCAGTGGCCAACCCAGTGGCCTTCTCTTGCATGTCTATGCAGCTCTGAAAGTGAGGGAACACAAAGAAAGGATGTATGCAGCATCTCGATAGGACTGTATTTATGCATGCAAGTATATTCTGAGTAGCTATCAAAGGTTTACTCAGATTGTTCAGTTGAACAGTGTTAAACCGTGTTTTTATTTCAGTATTTCTGAGCACAGTTTAGTTTTACTGTCATTCTAGTGTCATTAGCAATCTGTTTAGGAATTTAAATGGCATTTATCACTGTAATGCTGAAATCTCACTCTGTTTTATTCTATGACACTTCTTAACTTTCCCCCAAGAAATTTAGGCATAAAGCTTCTGTATGATTTTTTTTTTAAAAGTCAGATGTATTTATTTTCATGATGTAGGATTAGCTAGGAAGAGAGTAATAAATAGTAGCATTGTGTACTCGTAAATTTTCAGTGTCTGTGACTTCGAGGCTCCAGAGATTGTAGCAATTTCACATCATAGTTTAACCAATCCTGAGGGAATAATAAAATACTGGGCCAATAAAGCAGAAGTGTCAACTAAAGTTCCAGAGCATTTTTCCAGGATAACTCCATAATACTTTCAGCAACTTTGTAGATCCATTATTTATTTTTAATAGGCTGGTCTAGAACAGTCTGACTTTTTTTAACAGGCTTTGTGCTATTCATGATTTCCATTTTTCAAAGAAGCTGCAATGATTACTAATTCATTTCAAATGATTGCATCACTTTCCAAATTAAATATTCTCTGGTACATTGCCCGTTCTGTTCCATTTGACAACAAGAACTGTTTCTTTTGCACCCCTAAACGGAATAAAGAGGCAGACAACATATTTTGGGAAATGGGCCACTTTATTGAAATAAACACAAACTAGGCAAGGTGAACTGAGAGGACGAGCCCTGGGGTCACACCTGACCCCGCCAAGTCCTACAAGGGCGAGGCACCCAACCCCCGGTCCAAGCCATGCCAACGTGGCTATAACCGGGCGGCAGACCAAACATGCCCTCCCCTTATCCCCGCCCCGATCACCAGAAGGGGGGGGCAACCAAAGGGAGGCATGGACCCGATCCGTAATCCAGGACATTGAGCCGTAAAGCCCATCTGCCTTTCCTACGGATCGCACGCACAACAGGTGCCCAGGCCAGGGTGCTCACCAGCAAGGTCTGAATTCCTTGCAAATTCCGCAAAGTGACCAAATTAGCTACCTAACAAAACCACACCACTACTGGCAGTACAAGGTAGGCGAAAAACACACCACCAAAGGCCAATTCAGGTGATAGTGAAAAAAATCCTACCTGGCCCTTAATAAGGCGACCGGCATGAACCTGTACTACTGCAGGGTGGGCGGGCGGGCCAACAACTCCACGGAACTGCGTGGAGAAGGAAGGGGCCGAGGCTTCTTAAAGACTCAGCCCCCACCCTAACAAAAGTCCCCGGATGCCCGGGAAAGCTGCCCTTTGATCCTCCAGGGCTGCAAAGCACGGCCCCGCGGCGCGCAGCCGCTTTGCGGCGTGGCCAGGGCGGGGCCGAATAATGCTAAAAGTTTAAACTTCTCCATTCTGTGTGAATGATTCCTGCAAAATATAGAGAGCATGGAAATGGCAGTTGCTATGCATTTGCCTTGCTGATACACAATTTAGAAGAATGCAGGGCTTTTTTGAGCAGGGTTGCACAGGAACTCAGCTTTGGCTGGCTTGGCATCAGTGGGTGTGGCCTAATATGCAAACAAGTTCCTTCTGGAATTTTTCTACCAAAAAAGCCCTGTGTGAAACAATAGTGATGTTGGGTGTGTGGCCTAATATGCAAATAAGTTCCTGTTGGGCTTTTTCTACAAAAAAGGCTCTGGAAGAATGTCTCCAGTGCACAGAAAATGAATTTTCTAGAAATTTGACTCATTTCCTTGTATGTGGCAGAATTACAAGCTGCTGCTTTTCTCACAAAATGCTCATTTGTATTAAAATGTCAAGGACACAATCCTTTTAAATGAGATGCTTGCACACATGGAATTCAATCAATACATGAATTCAGCTTTTATTCTGATAGTCATTGTCCCCATAGAGACTATAGTAAGCCACAACTGACAAAAAATCCCATTATATGTAAGTCTGAAAGATTTAATCACCTTTACTGATTCTAGACTGTAAATTTATTAGTTGACATCCTTTTACTTCAAGAATTCAGGCTTCCACTCTTCTTCTGCCTACCTTACTTTTTTTTTTTACCAAGTCTCTGTAGTATCATAGGGATGATTAATGTCAAAGGATGAGCATCGTGAGGTTTGCATCTTCCAAACCCCTTCCCTCCCCCCACCCCAAATCCAGGGTTAATATAGAAGATAATTAGGGATTTATTTGCTCTGATAATTTTTTTAGAAGGATTCCCCCCCTGTGATTATTTATGTTTATTGTATATTGTGGTTAGCTTTGAACACTTTAAGCAAGATGTGTTTTAAAATACGTAGAATAAATGTAAAGTGATTATCTTACAAAGTAGAGTAGAACTCTCTTGGCTGCTGTGCAAAGAATGAATAGTGAATGGAGGAGGTAAGGTGAGATAGTTTGTATTTCTTAGAAAAGTACAGTCCAGTTATGTGCATAGTTACTTGGAAGTAAGTCCCACTGAATTCAGTAAAGCATGAACTCAAGCGTGCATAAGATTTCAGCCTTGTCTGGGTTTCATATATTTTCCTTTTCAGCACAAATTTATTTACTTTATAGTCCTCCTAAGTCCACCTGACTTAATTTTTATAGCCCTTCCTGAGTCCAAAGGCAAATGGTGAAGATCCAGACAAAAAGAATGTGCATCTTCTCAACTCTGAGTTTTTCAGTGTTGTCATATTTTCATATGTTGTTGCTGCTTTTGTTATTTGGCTCACAAAAAAGATCAGCATTTCCTAAATATCAGTTAATTCTTATAAACAGAATCATTATATATGCTTAGTTTTAATAAACTTTTGACATATAGCCATATGGATTTCTATTCCAGTTTATTAATAAAAATGAATAAAGAGGAAGGGATTAAAATCCCTGTAGTGTTGAGATTCCAAGCAATTTTGAAAAATTGCAGAACTTGTCTGAATACAAATGAAAATTCAGTAATGTACTTGTAGGGATGAAGGATTCGAAAACATGATCAATTCAAAGCACCTGGAAACCATTGAGTTTAATGGGAAAGAGTGAAGCAGTTGCTTGACTTTACTACTGGTAATTTTTTCTGGACAGTGGCCTGGGTACAAAATGGCAAATAACCTGTTATGATATTGTGCATGAGGAGCACTGCTTTTCACTGATTCTGCTTCCACCATGTTTTCCCTTCATCCCTCACAGGGACTGGACTTTGCAGCATTTACAGGACACATGTTTGTTGGAATTTGTCTCGTTCTTCTGGTCTCCTTTCCTTTCCTGCGGCTTCTCTACTGGAACAAAAAGCTTTACAACAAAGAGCCAAGTGAAATTGTTGGTAAGTTTATATATGAAATCTTCTGATTGATAGTTGTACATAAAAATGAACACTACTACTGAGATTTTGTTGTGATATTGGATAATTGCTAAATGCCTTCTGTCCCTCAGTGATCATATTTTCTTGTGCTTTTCTCTGTTTATTTTGAATTCTTTATTTTACATTATTAAATTATTCAGTTTTGAGATTTGTTATTGCCAGAAATGTGGTATACTGTGTGGAATGCTTCTACAGCAACTGGCCTAAAGCCTGAGGTTTTGTTCTAGGGTCTACTTCAGCTTAGATGAATGATGGCCTTTGAGATTTGCCTTTCTGGGACTGAATTCTTCTCAGACACTTCATAGCATGTTAAGCTATGAAGAGAGAGCCAGTTTGGTGTAGTGGTTAAGTGTGCGGACTCTTATCTGGGAGAACCGGGTTTGATTCCCCACTCCTCCACTTGCACCTGCTGGCATGGCCTTGGGTCAGCCATAGCTCTGGCAGAGGTTGTCCTTGAAAGGGCAGCTGCTGTGAGAGCCCTCTCCAGCCCCACCCACCTCACAGGGTGTCTGTTGTGGGGGAGGAAGGTAAAGGAGATTGTGAGCTGCTCTGAGACTCTTTGGAGGGAGGGCGGGATATAAATCCAATATCATCATCTTCTTAAACTAGGATTAGGTAGCAAAAAAGGAGTCAACTCATTAGCATAAGGACTAGTTGTCAGTTCCCAGTTAGATGCTTCATGTATTCTCTTCCATTTCTTTTTTATTATTTATGTTTGTGTACAATACAACAATAAAATCATTAAAACATGATAGGTCATATATTTACATAGTTATAAATACATAGAAGATAAGTGATCATCAAAGCTTTTTTTGAGCAGGAACACAGTTCCAGCTAGGTTGGTGTCAGGGGGTGTGTCCTAATATGCAAATAGGCTCATGCTAGTTTTTTCCTACAAAAAGGCCTATGTGAAACAATGGTGACATCAGGGGGTGTGACCTAATATGCAAATGAGTTCCTGCTGGGCTTTTTCTACAAAAACAGCCCTGGTGATCATTAATCTGTCCTGTTCATTGATATGATGTGGAATGGGGAATCCAGAACACTGTAATATACTTTCAATTTCAATTTTATAACATTCCCTCATCTTAGCCAATCACCCTTAACCTGGATGTATCAAGTTATCCTCTACTTTCATATATTGTCTAAGAAGCTTCCAATAATTTTAATGTTATTTCCTGTTATGACTATAACTCTGGTTATCATAGAAGGACTAGTAGCCTATGTCACAAGTTTGAAGTGAGTTGCTTCCATGTACTCTCTTTCATTTCTGATCCTTACTCATACTTTGATCCCTCTGAATACTTAGGTCATTCCAAAGTCTTGGAAGCCAACAATCCACGATCCGACTTCACAGATTTCTTACCTTGATTTGAGCTAGACTTTGAACTGTATAATGTTCCATTTTCCTCATAAGTGATATAGTCAAACTTATTTAATTCAAATTTATCTTAATCTTGGTCTTGAACAGGATTAAACTCACTTCTAGCTAATGTGGTTCTGATCTGACCAAAAATATGGATGTCTACCAAAATGCTATATTTTCATGCCAACCAATCAAATTCATATCTAGAATAATATTTTTCCCCAATCAATATATGTCACTTTATATTTGGAGTGATCACTGAGATAATTATGATAAGGATATTTTGTGGGATTTTCTGCTCATTTCCTATGCTTTATAACCAGGGCTTTTTTTGTAGCACAAATTCTTTGCATATTTGGCCACAGACCCCTGATGTAGCCAATTCTCCAAGAGCTTACAGTAGGCCCCGTAAGAAGAACCCTGTAAGCTCTTGGAGGATTGGCTTCATCAGGGGTGTGTGGCCTAATATACAAAGGAGTTCCTGCTACAAAAAAAATCCTGTTTCGGGAAATGTTTATCTTCAGATTCAACCCTCTTATTACCATTTGTTTAAAAATGAGATGGTCTTCTCTTCTAGACAATGGCTTCCAATCTCTTCTGCTTGTACTAAAAAAAAAAATAATCAACTGCTGTCTATGGGGAATAATTTCACTATCAGAGAGTCAATATATTATAGCATACTTTACAAACTGACTTCTCCCAGAGGCCAGTTCACACAGTTTCGCACTCCAGTAAAGTAGAATAATGGGTTAAAAAGTCCTTGCACACCCTAAAAGATAGGACAAGGTATGGCAAGTATACATTTCTGCTCAGATTTTCAGGATCCTTCTAATCTTTTTAATGAAACATCTATGAGAATTGTATGTACATAGACATTGCATTTTAGGTGGTATAGGAGCAATGTAGTATTGATTCCCACTCCTTGTATATTTTAATGTAAAGAACTGCGATTGTTGCAACACAACATTCATAACTGTTGTGCACAGTCTGCATTTTGTGATTCAGTAACTGTATCTGAGAACAAAACTATTGGGAGAAGTGGTCTGAGACACTTGGGATTGAGGATTCAGTCCTGCAAGCACATTCCCCTGCAGAGCTGACTCCCCCGCCCACTCAGCTTGAGGTGTTTGATAGAAATGAAAAGTTGTATGATGCACTATTAGTTAAAATAGCACAATCATCCATTCATAGATGTTATATTTAACACGCCAAAAATTTGCAGCCCTTCAAAAAATAATAAAGTATATTTGGTCTCAAATTAGCTCTGCAATATATGGTACTCTTTCTCCCACTATCGTCAGATTCACCAGTTCTCATAATTAGAAAATGATGTTCCTTTTCTACAATCAACAGCAGCTACATCATGATGAAGCTAATCAGTACCTGCTCAATAAAACAAATGCAAAAGTGCTCCTTCTTTTAACATTTTCAATGAAATGGGATGAGAAGAGGTGATCAAAGAACATTTCATTAGAGGGTGTTGGAGTAATTTGGCTTTGGAGATGCAACCAGAATGTATGCAAGATGCCTTAATGGGTCTTTCTGATCTTTAATTGCCATGGTTTTGTGATAACCTTCAGTGGATTGTTTGAAGCAGCTGTTTTAATCAACTCAGTGGCTGTCATGTTGCCCTCTGATTACCAATCAAACAAGCACTGAATGTATATAAAAAGCACCACTTTACTGTTCTCCATTGCTATGATTTCTTTGCTTGTTATATCTTTTTTGAGTGTGTTGCTGTTTAGCTGCTTAAATTGGAATGGGTTCCCAAGAGCGGTTGTCTTGTGTGCTGTGAGAGATGTTTCTATGTACCTTATGCCTTTTCTTAAAATAATAATTTATTGAAAGTTTTTTGAACTATTTCAGAGTACTCTGTCACCATCTCTTCTGCAAATGCAGAGGTTGCACTCCCACAGATCCTCATTTATCCTAGCCCAATTTAAATTACTGTAATGATATAAATCTATGCGGACAGAATGAAGGGGAGAAAGGAGTGAGTGGAACAGTGTACTGTTTTAGATCAGTGAATACTTTCCTGGAAACAGATATTAATGCATCACAATAAACAATTTTTTTAAAAAAGTTGCTGGTCACACATTCCAGGTTTGTGTATGTATTTAGAGTAAAATCTGGGATTCAGCAGTCTTCAGATATTAAGAGTTTACACTGACTTATTCTAATGTATGTCACATTTCCGTCATGCTCAGATAATTTCTGCTTTCCTTATTGGGGTTTGATTCCCAACTCCTCTACATGCACCTACTGCTGTGACCTTGTGCCACTCACAAGTTCTCATAGAGCTGTTCCTCTCAAGAGCAGTTTCTGTCAGAGCACTCTCAGCTCTACCAACCTCACAATGTGTCTGTTGTGGGGAGGGGAAGGGAAAGGAGATTGTAAGCCATTCTAAGACTCCTTCGGGTAGTGAAGAGCAGGGTATAAATCCAATGTCGTCTTCTCTAATTGATTTGAGCTTGGGGGGGTTGGTACATTTTCCCTCTCTCTGCATCTTTCCAGTTGCTAACCCCCCTTTTATGTTACACACGGGCATTCCAAGCCCCTCTTATAACATGTGTAACTAAAATATTGCTATTAGATGAGTGTGTTTTTATAAAAATGAAAAATTGCTGACAAAGGAAATAAAAATTCCTCATTACTGAGATAGGGGAAAGAAAGCAAAGGGTGGAGTTCAGTTCTCTCACAGACTTGATATAGTTAGAGGAAAGTGGGCAGGAAGTATGAGGAATCACCAGGAAACATTTTACATGTGAACACATGAGACTCAGATTTGATTGCTAGAAAATGATTGAGGTAAAAGTGGTCTCTAAAGAACCAGAAAAAAGGAGGGGGGGGGATGCAAGGCGAAAGGTAGTGGCTCCAGATAAATGTGTAGAAGGCAGGAATAAACTGAAGGAGTAAGGTGCCAGAACTGGGGTCAATGATGCTGTGATAAAATCCCTTTTGTTTATAATCAGTCAGTAGGCCAGGATGCATGTACCTATCCATTATCAGGTGACAGCAAAAAAAGCCCTTTTGGATGGGAAAAAATATTGCAGGGAACAGGAGCAGGCACTGGGAGATCCTCCTATTATCAAAATATTCACAAGCTTTGCCTTTGTGGTAAATCTAAGAATGCATATTTGCTGGTAAAATATTTATATAAGAACATTGGGAAGAATGGAAAGAAGACTAAAACTAGTGATGGATGACCGCATTTGTGCTTATCTCAAATCAGAAATGCTACAAAATTTTGTAGTTCTACCATTTCAATGTGAAAATTTCAGGTTTTGTTTTGCTTCTCCTTTGCACCAGTTGCACCTACAACTTTATTCTTCTGTAATTTTCTGTCCCTCAAATCATTTTTCTTTTTACTTTTCTATTATGCATTGTTTTTGTATCCATTGCATATCAATGGCATAAAAGAAACAAATGACTGAGGAACACTAACTACAAAGATGGGCAGATGAAAAGGTTCAAAACAATAGAAAAATAAAATAGGAAAAAGAGAATGTTGGTGGATCCCTACCTACCCTAACACTTCATATTTTTGTGAGCATCTTCTTGTCCAAAATGCAAAAATTGCCAGAAGGCATTTGTGATGTTTGCCAAATACCTCTATGTGTGCACTTTCTCTCATACTCACAACTTTGGAGGAAGTCTGTTTAAACACAGAATTTGATGTAATTAACCTCCAGCAATTTATCTTCCCAGTCTTCTCTGGCTACCTATGTAGGAGATTGATGAGAACTGTAGTGTTCATGGCCTCCTTCACTGAACTAGCATCCCAGCAGTTCAGTAATTTCTAAGTATGTGCCAAAAAAACACTATGAATGTGTCCAAATGTGCAGATGGGAAATATGCTCGAAATACTGTTCATTTTATATGGTAAATAAATAATCAACATGAGCATATATTGAAAGAGAAAAGGCAATGGCAGCTAAATAAGGTCAATTTTTTTATTCTTAACTGTAAAGTCTGTATTACTAGTTAAAAGCAACGTTAGGTTTGATGCTGCTTGTTTATTACTTATTTAGGTATTATATTCTTATTTATTTATTTCAATATTTATTTAGATATTATGCCCCTGTTTATATAGGTACTACCAGGACTTTTTTTGTAGAAAAAGCCCAGCAGGAACTCATTTGCATATTAAGCCATACACCCAAATGTTGCCTTTTTTTCATACAGGGATTTTTTGTAGAAAAAGCCCAGCAGGAACTCATCTGCATATTAGGCCATGCTCCCTGATGCCAAGCTAGCCGGAACTGTGTTCCTGATCAAAAAAAGCCCTGGGTATTAAACCTCTGTTTTCTCCATAGTGGGGGGCAGGCCTCAGATTCAGTGTGAGCTCACAGGAGCTCAGCTCCTGAACCTTTCTGAGAGTTCCACTTCCTCCTTCCTGCCTTGTCCACTGAATAGTAGATGCAGCTGCATAACAATTCCTGGATGAGCTCCACCACCTATTTTTCTACAAAACAACCCTTGGTGGGGGGGGGGGGGGGCTAAGCAGCTCACAACATTTTATCCTCATAACAATGACTCCTGTGAGGTAGATTAAGGTCAGATACAAAATGGCATCTATGGCCTTCTAACCATGGTTGATAGGACCCTAGAGCTGAGTTCTGGACCTGTGAGCCTTGTATCCAGCAGAGAGTCCCAGGCAAGTAAACTTTAAACAAAAATAACTGACAAATACTATGTTGGCCTCACTCACACCTACCATCACCCAAGATTTGCCAGACCTAGCTTGCTGCTGCTGAAGCAGGAGAGTCCATGCTGAAGCAGGAGAGTCCATGCTGCTGAAACAGGAGAGTTCTTTGGCCTGTCTTTTGTAGGGGTGATAACATGATGGGATGGGTGGCTCTTCTTCTTTCTTTGCTTCCTTTAGCCTCCAAGTGAAAATGTGCCTCCTTCTTGCTAGATACCAGATGATCCTTATTGACAGCCAGATCATTGGGCTCCAACAGTTTCAGCTGCTTCAGAGTTGTTTCCTCCTTATCTTGCAGTGCTGTCTAGGGGGAGAGAAGGAGGCTCTCTCCTTCTCCCAGTGAGTTTTCTTGATACAGTAGAGATTTAAATGTGGGCCTCGCAGATCCTAATCAACACTTTAGCCATTAAATCATGAAGCTGGGTATCTTACACACACACACACACACACACACGCATGTGCCAGCTCTTAAAATTAATAAGCTTCAAATAAATGTTCTGATTTCCTAACCTGATTATTTTTCTTTGCTGAACTAAAAGTAATAGCCTTGCAATTGTCTAGAAAACTGGGCAGCTGGTGCTTTCCTAGTAAATCAGAGTTTTTAAACTTGCTATATGCTTCAGCCGCCTTAGTGAATGTATAATGATTAGGTCTCTCTTGTACATCTTTTTCCTGTGATGTTTTCAGATTCCACCAGGGAATACAAAGTCATCTTTTGAAAAATAACTACATGTCTTTTGCAAAAAGACAACAGAAAAGCTTTCAGGATCTTTTAAATGTCATCATTATTGGAATATTTGCTTAATATAGCAGAGTTTACCTAGTCCTAGAAGCTTGATACTGTGCAGTAAATAAATTTCCTAAGAAATCTATCCTCCCCCCCCCCCCCAAAAAAAAAGTCAGTTTACACTTATTCAGGTAGATCGAATTTACATTCAGGTTACAGTCAAAAGAAGAGTAAAAAGCCTAATCTAAAGAGTACTTTTCCTATCACAAATGGCCAGCTTGTCCTGCATCATGTTTGTGAGAGTATGAGGGCACTGTATCTAAAGGAGAGACTTGTGTCTCTATAATATAGTGGGTTCAGTGCAAAGAGAAGACGTGGTTGCAGTGATGATAGCTCTCTTTATTAGTTACAGCATGGTAATGGGTGAACGAGAAGACTGCTTTACTGGGCCAATGGAGCCAACTATATACAGATCAAAGTTCCTGCGCTAGGGCACCATTTATCATTCACTGTGTAAACCAATTTTATTGTTTTGCAATAAATTGAAAAATATTCATCAAACATATACTTAAAAGTATTAACCAATACACTACAAAGTTCCCTCCTCCTCCCACCTCCTCTTTTTCATGACTTCCGCCGGTGTTCAAAACAATTAAAAAAGAAAATAAAGGTAAAATTCACAATTATAGAATCTTCACTAAAAATTGCAGTTACCTTAACACAAGATGAACCAAGACTATGTAATAATTATTACTATAATTAACCCTCTATTTATCTCATAATCTAGCCTTCTGCTAAATAACATATTAAAACAAGAGTCAATATATCTTGCAGCTTTATCTTCTCAATAAAAAAATCAATTAATGTTATCAAAAATCACTAAGTGTCTCTTCACTTTCCATTGTTTTTCAGTATATTTTTGAAATTTCTCCCAGTCATCTTTAAATTTTTCTGAATTAGTCTTTTAAGATTCTAGTAACCTTATCCATTTCACTCCAGTGTAGTACTTTTAAGATCCAGTCCCCATTTCTCTGGTGTTTTATCTCACTTTCACATTTGCGCATATAATGTCCTCGCAGCTGAAAGCAAATACCACACCAATGTTCTATCTCTCTTCAGAAAACTTTCCATTTGTAATCCCACCAGAAAGATCTCTGGTGCTCTCTTGATGTTATAACCCAAGATTTTTTGAAGTTTCTTGTTTAATCATTTGCCAAAATTGCTTTGCTTTTTTGCAAGTCCACCACATATGGTAGAAAGAACCTTCATGTATTTTGCACTTCCAACACCTGTCTGATACTTGGTTATTCATTTTTGCTAATTTCTTAGGTGTCATGTACCACCTATACAGCATTTTCAAACAGTTCTCATTTATATTGTAACACATCGATATTTTCATAGAGTTCTTCCATAGGTGTTCCCATGTCTCCATTTGTATTTCTTCATATTTATTGCCCATTTTATCATTTGAGGTTTCACTACTTCATATTCTGTAGACCATTTCAATAGTAACATACATCCTCAAAATCAATTTTTAATCCTCGCCCAACAGCATTTTTTCCAGTTCTGTTTGATCTTGCCTTATTCCTGTAGTTCTAATATCATGCTCCACCAAGCTTTTAATTTGTCGCAATTGGTACCAATTAAATTTATCCTGCAATTCTTTCACCGATTTTAGTTCCACCTGGCCTCCCTGTATTTTTAGCAGTTGTTTATATGATAACCATTTATCTTCCTGTGGATCTGAAGACAACTTTATAACTTCTGTTGGCACAATCCCTAATGGTTTTCTCTCGTCACCATATTTATTATATTTTTTCCAAGTATTCAACAAGTTTCTTATATAATGATGTGAGAAAAATCCATCCATCTTCTCCTTTCCATAATATATATAAGCATGCCAACAAAAAATATTTCCATGGCCTTCTAAAGCCAATAATTTTCTATTAAGCAGTTATCCAGTCCTTAATCCAAACCAAACAAATTGCATCATGATATAACTTAAAGTCAGGCAATTGGAAACCACCCCTTTCTTTCGCATCTGTCAGAATTTTCATTTTTATTCTTGGTTTTTTACCCGCCCATACAAATTCTGAAATCTTTTTTTGCCAAAAATTAAATTGTTTATTGTCTTTCACTATTGGATTGTTTGGAAAGGAAACATCATTCTTGGTAGAACATTCATTTCGATTGCAGAGATCCTACCCAGCATAGACATAGTCAGTTTGTTCCATTTTAACATATCTTCTTCAATTTTACGCCAAAGCTTTTCATAGTTATTTTTATACAAACCAATATTTCTCATCGTAACCTCTAAACCTAAATATTTTACTTTTGAGGTAATTTCACATCCAGTTAAGCTTTGTAATTCTTTCTGCTTGCTCAAGGACAGATTCTTACTTAAAATTTTCGATTTTTCTTTATTAATATGAAAGCTTGCCAACTCTCCATACTCTTTAATTTTATTTAACAAGGGCGTCACTTGTAATGGGTTTTCATTAATGAACATCACATTGTCTATATTTGTAAGAAAAGCCTTTCAATTTTAGTCCCTCTATTTCTTTGTCCTCTTTGATTTGCATCAGCAAAATCTCTAAAGTCATTATGAATAACAACAGAGATAGAGGGCAACCTTGTCTTGTTCCTTTGCTAATTGTCATTTGTTCTGTCAAGTCTGCATTTACACAAAGTTTAGCTTGTTGTTCTGTATAAATTGCCTTGACCATTCTTATAAAATCATCTCCCAATTTCTATTTCTCCATCACTGCAAACATAAAGTCCAATTCAGATTATCAAAAGCTTTCTCTGCATCAGTAAAGAATAATGCAACCTCTTTTTCCAGATGCTTTTCATAGTATTCTACAGTATCTATTACTGTTCTGATATTGTCTCTTATTTGCCTTCTGGGGAGGAAACCTGCTTGCTCCTCTTGTATAAAAATATTCAAATGCTGTTTGAGTCATTTTGCTGGTATCCTAGCATATATTTTATAGTCATTGTTAAGTAGCAGAATCGGTCTATAATTCTTAACATTTGTGGCATCTCTATCTTCTTTTGGTATCAATGAAATAACCGCTTCCTTCCATGTATTAGACACTTTCCCGACTTGTCTGATACTAGTCACACAAATGTCCCATCACCTCAGGGTTGTCTCCCATAAACTCAGCAGTGATTGTTGAAATGTACTTCTTTAAGTCCTCTTGATCTTTTTCAGGCACACCTCTTAAGCGAATCATGTTTTCCATTAGCTTACAGTCTTGTAATATTGCTTTCTCCTGCATCTTTTTAATAGTAGCATCTTGGTCCTTAACTTTAGCTTCTGTCTCCTATGTCTTCTGTGCTGTTGCTTGTGACTCTTTTCTGAGATCATCAATCTCTTTTTTAATCTCTTTCTTGACTTCCTCAGCACTGGAGTTTATTTCTTTAGTAAGTTTCTTCTCACTTCCAGTTATTAAATCTTTCATCACCTTCACCAGTCCTGCCTCCATAGCATCCGGTTGTTCTTGCACTTGTTTGGCCATATTTCCTTCCCCCACAGAGGCTGCTCTCAGACGTGTAAGCCTTGGTCCCAACTTCTGGTCAGACATCACTGTCCTCCCATTGCATAAAATGGGTTCTTGAGTTGACTTCACCAATCAGCAATCTGATGACAGAGTTCAATAGATTAGAGCATGCCCTTTCCAACAAGCCTAAAATCACTGTCCTCTGAGCTTCCTAGCTTAAGATATTAATTTTTAAAGTTCTTAATTTTTCCAAAATGGCAGCCACGACTTTTCCAAGCCCCTTTTAAAAAAAGTTTTCCTTTTTCCAATACCCTTAAATTTTAATTTCAAACATATAGTCCAAAATATTTCATCTTTTTGGGATGACTCCTGCCGGTTTTATAAATGTTTAAAGTCCCGTTCTATTTAAAAAAGTTTAAAATCTTTGACCCTTCTTTAATGGCCGCCGCTGTTTCTCTATGGTTTTTGGTTGTAGAGGTG